>NW_020954590.1:72457282-72517089 GCF_900497805.2 Vombatus ursinus | reverse complement strand
GGTTATTATCTGGTTTTGAAAGTTGCTAAAGCAAAACCTTACAAGAGACCCTTTTCCTTTCCCAGAACATACCTTCTAGAGATCCCTGAGAACAGGGAACTAGAAAAAACTCTAATGTACTTGGAGAAGGGGGAGCAGGTCTTTAGAATCAAATCACAAGGAACAAGAACTATTCTGGGAGGCAGAAGTTCTGGATTCTAGGTTTATCTTTGCCAGTAGCTAGCTGTAAAAACATTGTGAAAGCATTTAACTTTCCCTCCCTTCCTTCCTTCCTCTCCTCCTTTCATTTCTTCCTTCCCTCTTTCCCTTTTTTCTTCTTTCTTTTCCTCCTTCCTTCCCTCCCTCCCTTCCTCTCTCCCTCTTCCTTCTTCCTTCCTCCTCTTTTCCTCCCTCCTCCCCTTTTCTCCCTCCCTTCCTCTCTCTCACTCCCTTCTTCCTTCCAGTTGTACAAGCATACTACCTGCATATGGTAGAGAGAGAGAGATAGAGAGACAGAGACAGAGACAGATAGACAGACACACACACACAGAAAGAGAAAGAGACAGACAGAGAGACAGAGACAGAGATACAGAGACAGAGAGACACACCATCTACCAGAAATTATTTCCATTCTGTGATCTCAAGAAATGAAGTAGCATTCGTTGAAAAGGTAGAACTATGGAGAGAACCATGGATGCATTTGCATCCATGCAAATCCATGTATTTGCAGCTTTGGTTTTAGGGTAGTGAATATGAAGTCAGAGAAGCTCATGGTTTTCCCTTCTGCAACTTTTCCTGAGGAAGAGATTGCTAATAGGAATGGTTATTTCCATTAAGTTGAAAATAAATTAGAAAGTTTCAGAAAGTCAGTGATTTTATAATAATGAAATCTGTGTTCCTTCTCTACTACTGACTTCCAGAAAGTCTAAGGTTTTAAAATCTTAAAACTTTATAGCAAGTATGTTTAGCATCTTCCTTCAAATCATGTGGGGCAAACCAATATGAGAAAATGTACAATCAGGACCTACCTGTACTTTGTAGAAAAAATGGCCAGACTGGGACTTGCTTATCCTTCAGAAAGATACTCCAAATCCACTATGTAATATAATGTTAGCGAGAATTTAGAAGGCTGAACTACATTTTAAAGAGATAAGAAACTAATAGGGCTCAAAGAAAAAACAGTAGTAATTTTCATTCATTTTATTTCAAGGGCTTTTCGGTACTCCATTACCCAGAGACAGGTTTGCTCCAAGTAATTGAAAATGAGCTTCTGTCTTTCTGCAAATTCAAAGCCTATGATTGAAACATGCTGACTGAGTTTAGAAAGCTGGTGAAAAATAACATCTTTTTTTAAACTAATTTATTTATTTTGATTCATCAACAATCACTTCCGTAAGCTTTTGAGTTTTAAAATTCCCCCCCCTTCCCTAAGATGGCATGTAATCTGATATAGGCTATACATATACATTCCTATTAAAAATACTTTCACTTTAGTCATGTTGTAAGGAAGAATTAGGAGGAAATACCAGAAAGAGGAAACAAAACAAAACAAGAAAAAAAATAACAAATAGTATGCTTCAATCTGCATTCAAACTCCATAGTTTTTTCTTTGGATATGGATAGCATTTTCCATCATGAGACTTTTGGAGATGTCTTATATCCTTGCATTGCTGAGAAAAGCTTAGTCTATCAATATTAGTCATCGTACAACTTGACCATTACAGTGTACAATGTTGTCCTGGTTCTGCTCCCTTCACTCAGCATCAGTCCATACAAGTCTTCCCAGGTTTTTCTGAAGTTCACCTGCTCATCGTTTCTTATAGCACAATAGTATTCCATTACATTCATATACCACAACTTGTTCAGCCATTCCCCAATTGATGGGGATCCCCTCAATTTCCAATTCTTTGCCACCATAAAAAGAGCTGCCATAAATTTTTTTGTACGTGTGAGTCCTTTTTCCATTTTTATGATCTCTTTGGTATACAGCCTTAGAAGTGCTATTGCTGGGTCAAAGGGTATGCACATTTTTATAGCCCTTTGGGCATAGTTCCAAATTGCTCTCCAAAATGGTTGTATCATTTCACAACTCCACTAACAATGCATTAGTGTTCCAATTTTCCCACATCTCCAACATTTATCATTTTCCTGTTTTTGTCGTGTTGGCCAATCTGATAGGTGTGATGTGGTACCTCAGAGTTGTTTTGATTTACATTTCTCCAATCAGTAGTGATTTAGAGCATTTTTTCATATGACTATAGATGGCTTTAATTTCTTCATCTGAAAACTGCCTACTCATATCCTTTGACCATTTATCAATTGGGGAATGACTTGTATTCTTATAAATGTGACTTAATTCTCTCTATATTTTAGAAATGAGGCCCTTATCAGAGACATTGGTTGTAAGAATTCTTTCCCTATTTTCTACTTCCCTCCTAATCTTGGTTGCATTGGCTTTGTTTGTGCAAAAACTTTTCAATTTAATGTAATCAAAATTATCCACTTTGCATTTCATAATATTCTCTATCTCCTGTTTGATCATGAATTTTTCTGTTCTCCATAAATCTGACAGGTAAACTATTCCTTGCTCTCCCAGTTTGTTTATAGTGTCAGCCTTTATATCTAAATCATGAACCTATTTTGACTTTATTTTGGTATATGGTGTTAGATTTTGATCTATGCCTAGTTTCTGCCATATTCTTTTCCAGTTTTCCCAGCAATTTTTGTCAGATAGTGAGTTCTTATCCCAGAAGCTGGGGTCTTTGGGTTTATCAAATAATAGATTACTATAGTCACTGACTACTGTGTTTTGCATACCTAACCTATTCCACTGATCCACCACTCTATTTCTTAGCCATTATGAAAAATAACATCTTAAAGAAGGATTTCATTAAAAAAAAATCTTATGGGTGGAATATCGTGGAGAAAGCTAGAGATACATTTAAGGCCTACATGAATTGATCCATTCCTAAACTAATTAATTAATGCCAGATGATTATTTTGTTATTTAACAATATCATTAACTCCCATGACAAAACTCATTCTCGAAAAAAACCCACACATTAATGAGTTTGTCATGGGAGTTAATGATGCTGTCTTTGTAAGCTAAGACTCAAAGGGTATAAAGTTTCTATCCGAGGATAAAATTGCTAAATGATGGAGTTAGTGGTAGTATTTTAGCTGCAACTGAACAATCAGGGAATCTATTTTCTTACAACATTGTGGCAACAGATAATTTTTTTGCTGATGTTTTTCTGATGTTGCTTCCTAAACCTACCTTACCTTGAATACAAATAATCTTCTTTTCCCCACTACAGGCACTATGGAAATTTGCTGTGTTTAAAGTTTAATCATGATTTTAGAATAAGAAAAGAATATAAAACCTCAGAATAAAAATATCATTTGATGGGAGATATAACTGATATTATATCCATTGCTTTTTAAAGCAAATACCATCGACCCGATAGGAAAGGATTCAATCAGTTATCATAAGGATAAAGTTTTAGAAAGTGTGATTTCTTTACTTTGCATCCCTGAGAGCAGGGTCAATTTTCAAGAACTGGAAGCTGCAGATAAAAAATTTGTGGCCATAAAAATAATTTCTTCATGTAGTCTGGCTGATCGGTTATCAGAAGCAGTACATCACTTGGCTTCTTTGGCTTCTTTTTATTCCAACGTCATTTATCTGTACCTTGTGCAGTCTTTGTATGTACTGACTAAGAAATGTGAATGGATTTAGGAAGCATGATGGGAGGGGGATAGGAAAGATTCAGGTTCATTTTAGCGAGCCACTCCCACTTAAAAGTTGTTTGATTACATTTGAAAAAAAAATTTAGGCTCAGAATGTTTTATTGAGTCAGGATTTCCCCAGAAGTCTTAGATAAGTGTTCTTTTACAGGAATAAGGAAGTTATGGTACTCATTTAAAGACTTTTCCCCTGTGTAGAAAGCTTACTTTGCACTCTAGATAGTGCAAAATTGAATGAAAAAAAATTAGATTGGGCTCAGTAAGGAAAGACCTGCTTAGTTGATAAGAACTTCAACTTGTTTGAGAACAAAATAGGATTTTTTTCAGCATTTTCCAATTTCCATTCCATCTGTGACTTTTTTTTTACTTCATTCAACCCTCAGAGGTTGCTTTGACTTCTTACTTTGACCCCTGAACTGATTGTTTTCCAAAAGCACTGACACAATGCATTGGTCCAACATATTACTGAGATAACAATGGTTACTCATCACAACTAAGGATTCCTAATCTGTAAAATGAGAGATTGGGACTAGATGGCCTTTAGGGCTCTTTCATCTTTAACTATTTATGGTTTTTTATATGCACACATGCATACATGTTCACACACACATACATATACATTCATACATACATACATACATACATATAGATAGATGTAGATATAGATACTTTCTATAGAGTGAGGTCCAAATGTCTCCCATTCTAGAACCACACATATACAATATACACTTATATGCATGTACATACACATACACATGCAAGACTATCACCTGATACATACATATGTATATATGTAAATAAACACATATAGATGGATATAAAATTATACTTGTTTTTGAATTAGAGGGGAAGAAGCTTTGATACATTTATTTCTTAACATACCGTGTGACTGTGGGAAAATGTGAGACCTGAAAAAGTGCTATCCTTAGAATTTTAAGAATTCCATGCATATATTTTATGCTTCTTTGTGGGGACATGAAATATTAATTAAGCACTTACAGGACATGAGATAGAAATCTGGAGATACCCCCTCCTACTGTGTTACAAGCCGGTTTATTAGGTTTCCAAATGACGTTTTGCACTGATAGTGCAGCTAGGTCCTTAACCTAGCTTAGTAGGTTAGACCAGAGAACTAATGAGGACAGGTCATGACTTAGTTCCCTTGTGGGCCAGTTATCTTCTCTGTCCTGCCTCACCAGGGGCTGCCCATAGGCAAAGCTGTCAAATAGGCCAAGTTTGTCTCTAGCATCCTTTCCTGCCCTCCTGTCTCCTCCTTTCTTTCTTCTCCTTTCCCAGGTGAGCTCATGATGCCAATAGACTGCCTATATCCCCTCTCTACCAGAGCTCTCCATCAAGGGGAAGAGCTCATGTTCAGGGTCTTGTGTCAATAGAAATATTGACAAATAAACTAATCCTTTTCACTGCAGTAGTGGGAAAGGGCTACACCTTATAAACTTTTTTCCTAGATAAAATAATATGTATTTTTAAAAAAAGCAGATTTTTATGTAGGAGACTTTTACGTTAACATCAGAGGAGTGACTAGAATTTTCTAGATATCTACAGTAACCTAGTCTAGAAGTGATTATCAGGTAGAAGTAGAGAGTGGTATTCACTGGCTATTGGGGATGGGTTTTGGGGCAAGTGGACGCTTTTTGTGGTGACCTACTCTATGTTCCTGACCAGTCCTGGTTGGTCCTGACCACACTACATTCTCAACCCTATGGAAGTTACCTCTCATTCATATATTGTGGTTTAGAAGAGTACTTGTAATACTTTCATAGATCTGTGATTCACTCCTTCCAATGGTAGAGATTACATTTGTTCAATGCTTTCTTATTCTGTGCTGTTCTCCATACTATCTTATAAATCCTCCAGAGAGGATTTGCAATTCTTTCCATGGAAAGAAATGTAAATTAAAACAACTTGGAGGCACCATTTTACACTCACCAGATTGACTAACATGACAGAAAAGGAAAATGACAAATGCTGGAGGGGATGTGGAAAAATAGGTACACTCATGCACTGTTGGTGGTGGAGTTGTGAACTGATCCAATAATTCGGGAGAACAGTTTGGAACTATGCCCAAAGCATTCTAAATCTGTGTATAGCCTTTGACCCAGCAATACTGCTACTAGGTCTGTACCCCCAAAGAGATAAAAGGAAAAGGGCCCTATGCTGGATGCACACACACACACACACACACACACACACACACACACATACTCTTTAGTTCTTTTTCTTTTTAAACATTCTATGGGTACCAGTATAGTGCTTGAGCTATTTATCTGTTATTACATGGTCAACTTACCTCATTTCTAATTATACATTTCCTGAATAACATCTTTAAGGACATTCCTTGCATCACTGTTAGTAAAGTGTGGTAGCCTGTTTATTTATGTGTACCACACATATCTCCTTTGCCCTTTGGGTTACCCAAAATTCTGAAACTCTTGAGATTGTGGGGTTTCATGATTCATGGCCCTATAGCATTACCATAAGAATATCAGTGCTAAAAAATTTTAAAGTGAGACTATAATAGAAAATATGAATGGATCAGGGTAGATCTGTTACTAATACTAGACATGTAGTGCATGGCCTACTGACATTTAGTCAGGACTACAGTCTTTTTTTTTTCATAGTGGAGCTTTATTTATTTATTTATTTTTATTAATTAATTTTGGTTTATCAACAATCACTTGCATAAGCTTTTGAGTTTTACATTTTTCTCCCCCTCTTTCCCCACCTATCTCCCCAAGACGGCGCACAATCTGATATAGTACATTCTTTGCATGTGAAGGTCAATATGTAATCATCACAAAAGCTTTTTTAGTTTTTTGAAATATTGAATATGGTCAGTTTATAACTTATAAAGAGGTGTAGAGATTAGAATTTGAAGTCAAGAAGGCTTTGGTTCAAATGTTTATCTTTGTGATCATAAGCAAATGAAAATCTCTGTGCCTCTTCATCTATAAAATGGAGATAATGATATCACTAATACTATCTTACAAGGTTGTTATATGTTTCAATGAGATATATGCAAAGTGCTTTGTAATCTTTAGGTTATTAAACATGCATGTGTGTTACTATTGCAGATATATTATGGCCTAAAAGTTCATCTGTAAATACATTGGGGAGGGTGGCACATGGAAATAATGTCATAAATAATGATTAAGTTTCCAGGCCAATCCATCAAAGCCTCTTTAGCCTAAAAATATAACCAAATCATGGCAATAATAATATTCGTTTGAGGTCTGCATCCTGGGAACTATATGATTCAAGAGAAAGGAGAAAAGTCTTTTTCTAGTGAAAGCCTAGCCTCATGCAAAATTTTAAGAGTAGTAAGATGTGTTTGGAACATTCCTGTGCTTCTTTTCTTGATATATTTTTTTATTCCTCAGTGCCCTTTTGCCCCAGCATCTCTCCATCTCTGTCTGTCTTTATCTCTGTCTCTCTCTTTCTGTCTCTCTGTCTCTGTCTCTGTCTCTCTTTTTCTCTCATCCAAAAAGGTCATTTATTAAATCTTTGGTTTGTACCACAGATCAAATAATGTCCCCTGAAACATTGTGATAGTTAGGAAGACTTTTGCTCTTACAAAATACTTTAATATACATTATTTTATTTGATCTTCAGGACAACTCTGAGATAGTACAAGTATCATTATTCATATTTGATGGAGAAAAAAAAAACCTGAGGCTTGCAGAGGTTATTTTTAAGACTATTGAGCAAAATATCAGAGCCATGACCTTAACCTAAAGCATCTATCTTTAAGTTCAGTGAGTTTTATTAAATGAGTATGATATATGCTGCCTTTCTCCCTAAAATAAAAATCTAATATTAACTTTTGAGTATTCCCTTCCTTCCTTTTGCTCAGTAAATATAAACAAAATACTTATTTAAAAAATGATTCACTATAATTAACTGTCCCAGATGATCAGGAATATAGCTTTTTGTGTTGTTCTATGTAGCACCTAACTCAAAATTATGTGGGTTTGGAAGACTAATTACATGGTGATAATATGAAAGACAGTTTTAAATAATGGAAATCGCTTTGATAAGGAAAAAATAAAAATAGTGTCACTGTGTTGTAGAAAACTTAAATGAACTAAAATATAATTATTTTTAAAAAATAAATGCAACTGTAGGGATTCATATCAAGATTAACACACAAGTCTTTTGATTGTGTCCTGTAATTGGCACCATGATGAATTAAGTTAAAGAGACAACCATGATAGATAATCAGACTACTTTGGTTTTCATATCAAATCTGGGGTAGAGGGCAGTATTAAAGGCAGTGAGTCAGGAATACAGATTTTAGATTAATGTAAGAGGGAGACAAGGGAAATTAAAGAATTAGGCCTGTCTGAAAAGAGATTTGGCTATCTAATAAAAAAATGAGATATACTTCTGGAGATCTTCCCAAGCAGAGGCTGGGTGGCTGTGGATGTTATGATGGAATTTATATATCGGTTACAAGTTGTACTGAAGAACCTTTGAGGTCTCTCTGAGTCTGTGATTCTACATGGGCTGGGGAAGCTGCCAATCACCAAAGTGTAATGTAATATTATTTTTTTGAAGTCATTCAAAATACATTTCCACTTTAGCAATGTTATGAAAAAAATTTTTTTTTCAGGGGTAGCTAGGTGGCACAGTGGATAGAGCATTGGCCCTGGAGTCAGGAGGACCTGAGTTCAAATCTGGCCTCAGACATATAACACTCACTAGCTGTGTGACTCTGGGCAAGTCACTTAACCCCAACTGCCTCACCAAAAATTAAAAAAAAGTTAAGCGAAAAAAACATTCAATCTGCACGCAGAGTCCATCAGTTCTCTGTTTGGAGGTACATAGCATTTTTCATCATGAATCTTTCGGAATTGTCTTTGGATCATTGTATTGATTAGAAGAGCTAAGTCTTTCACAGTTGATTGTTGTTACAAAATTGCTGTTTCTGTGTACAGTGTTCTCCTGGTTCTGCTCATTTCATGTTGTACCAGCTTATGTAAGTCTTCCCTGGTTTTTCTGAAACCATCCCATTCGTTATTCTCGTAGCACAATAGTATTCATGATCATATGTCACAACTCCTTTACCTATCCCCCAATTGATAGGCATCCCCTCAATTTCCAATTCTCTGACATTACAAAAAGAGCTGATATAAATGTTTTTATTTATATGGGTTCTTTACATTTTTCTTTACTTCTCTTTTTGGGAGTACAGACCTATTAGCAGTATTGCTGGGTCAACGAGTATGCACAGGTTTATAGCCCTTTGGGCATAGTTCCAAATTGCTCTCCAGAATGGTTGGACCATTTCACAGCTCCACTAGCAGTTCATAAATGTACTACGTCAGTGTATAAGTTTACCTATTTCCCCATATCCCTGCCAGTGTCATTTTCCTTGTCTGTCATGTTAGTCAACATGATGGGTGTGAAATGGTACTTCAGAGTTGTTTTAATTTGCATTCTCTAATTATTAATCTTTCAAAGCATTTTTGTATGTCTGTTGATAGCCTGGATTTCTTCTTCTAAAAATTGCCTGTTCATAGCCTTTGGCCATTTATCTATTGGGGTAATGCTTCTTATTTTGATAAATTTGGCTCAGTTCCCTATATGTGTGAGAAATGAGGCCTTTATCAGAAAAAAAAACCTTGCTATAAATTTTTTCATTCAGTTTCATTTCCTTCTAATTTTGACTGCATTGATTTTGTTTGTGCAAAACCTTTTTAATTTAATGTAATCGAAATTATTCATTTTGCCTTTTGTGATTCTCTCTATCTCTTGTTTAGATAGAAACTCTCATCCTTATATCTGACAGGTAATTTTTTTCCATGCTCTTCTAATTTGCTTATGATATCACCCTTTACGTGTAAATCATGTACCCATTTTGAGCTTATTTTGGTATATGGTGTGAGTTGTTGGTCTATGAATAGTTTATGCCAAACTGTTTTCAAATTTTCCCCACAGTTTTTGTCAGATGGTGAGTTCTTGCCCCCAATAATTTGGAACTTTGGATTTATCAAATACTAGGTTATTTTGGTCATTTATTTCTGGATATTGTGTATCTAATTTATTCCAATGCTATTTCTTATCCAAGTACCAAACCGTTTTGATGACTATTACTTTAGAATAGTTGGAGATCTGGTACCCTTTTATCTTAATATTGCTTCTAGTACCCACTTGCTCCTTTACCTTTAGGGGTTAGTGAGTACACAAAAATGTATTTCAAAATGTCATCAGTCAAGCCATCTTGGAGCATGCATGGCTTTGGGAGGTTCTGGAAAGCTTGCATTCCCTCTATGGAGATGACATCAGCTAGATTTTGAGAAGAAAGCAAACTGATTAAACTAAGTTGCAAATGACCAACAGCTCTTAAATTTACTGGAGATACAATCAATTCTTAACATTCCCAGTTTAACTTTTGGGACTTCAAATATTCTCATAATTTTATTAGTAACTCATTTTCACTTTTGTGTTGGCACCTTCACACATTCGTGGCTATGCACAGTAGAGAAAAAAAAGAGAAGCGGCACGTGTGCAAGTTTGTGAAGTAGATGGTATCCTACTGCAGCTCTGCTGATCTTATTCACCCTAATGTTGTACAGTCAAGAACTCCCTGGGCATTTGTTGTGTATTTTCATTGTTTGCTGATCCCATCTACCACTGCCGCAAGATTAAATGTTGACTCACTTCTGCTATGCTCTCATACTTCAAGACCCTGAAGGATGCACGAAGTAGATGTAACTGACAGATTATTTCAAGCTGTTGCATCCTTCACTATCTCTAATGCCATCCACCAACTGTGAAGGAAAGAGTGTCAGAGGTGATGTCAAGACCTTGCCAGTCTCTTCATTTTCTGACAGCAGTGGCTAAAGTCCCAGCAACCTCCCCCTTGGTTTTCAGAGGGCAGCCAAGGTGGAGAGGTTTGCAGTAGTTACTATACTGCTATACAGTACAATGTTCTCACATCGTCATCTGACACAATGAAATTTCTCAACTCTTTTTTAAATCAAAGAATGATTGGTCATCAGATGAACTCTGTCCTAGAGAACTGAAAAGATTTGAGGTTATGATTGGTAAAATACTGTAGGTGACTGAAAAAAATTGTGGAGAATGGAAACCCTGAGAAGGTACAATTTGTAAACTAAAGGTTGATATGTAGTTTTCTGGTTAAAAAATTTTTTTAGACTGTATTACTTAAAGGCTAGTTTACATTACTCCCCTCCAGGCACTCTGTGATTCAGTCATACTGGCCCACTTGTTTTCCCTATGTTTAGAATGTTTCTCTCTTTGTATTTGCCTCTATCTCTTAGTATCCCTATTTTACTTCAAAGCTTAGCCCAAGTGCCACCTTCTAATGAAAACTTTCTCCATTACCTTAGCTTAGTATTTTCCTACCCCCTAATTAACTTGTATTTATTTCATATATACTTTTATGTGTCTTCTCCTCCTATAGAATGTAATTGACTTGAGGGCAGGAATTGTTTCATTTTTCTTTGAATCCCTAGCTCTTAGACCAGTGCCCGGCATATAGTAGATTCTAAATAAATATTTTTGATTGATTAATTTGTTAGAATTTCATAAGGGAAAAGGTTACCACACAGAATCAATATGGATTCATTAAGAATCTAGTACAGTGCCTTGAGCATACTTTAATATTTCAAGTATCTATAATTTCTATATTATGGGAAGTTCCTCCAGGAACGCAGATCATGATACCTAAATATACTGATACCATTTCTTGAGTTTCTGGGGTGGAAAAACTCAGAACTCTGTGGTGAATCTTCTCCACACTTAGATATCTGGGTCCTCAGACAACAGATCTACAGGTTGTCACTAGGTCTTGACCACTGACTGATAATATGTTAGTGACTAGTTCTTTAGAACAGGCCTACAGTAGCTTACTTAATGGCAAAAAAACAAACAAACAAAAAACATTTTAGGTAATGCCTGATCCTGAAATTTAAAAAAAAAATGGAGGGAAATACAAAATAGGGTAATAGTAATGAGATACAGGAGAGAGGACTGTTTATAGGACAATCAGTAAGTAGTGGACTGGAAATTAATCCAATTGAATTCCATTCCCAGTTCAGCCATTATCTTGCAGTAACATTTAGGCAAATCAAAAAGTCATTTTTAAACACACCTTGGCCTTTTTCTATGAAATTAGGTTAGACTACAGCTTTGAAAAACTTAAGAACTCTGATCAGTGCAATGACCAACCATAATTTCAGAGGACTCATGATGAAACATGCTACTTTCCTCCTGATAGATAGGCAATGAACTCATACACATTGAGACATATGTATTTTGGGGTGTGGTCAATGTGGGAATTTGTTTTGTTTGACTATATATATATTTATGTTATGAGAGCTTTTTTATTTTTTTTTCTGTTGTGGGGAGGAAGTGGGAGGAAAAGAAAATGGATTTTGGTTAATTAATAAAAGTAATCCAATTTGAAAAACTATCTATAAGGTTCTTTCCAGTTCTAACATTTTATCAAGTCTATTAAATATTTGGGTGCACATAGTTTGTTTAAGTTTACAACGTTACAAAATGGAGAGACAAAATACATTCGTGCCTAATCAACTCTTTTTTCCAGTTCTTATTCTAAACCATATGTTGTATGTAGTGAAGCTACTTCTGAGTTAGCATTTATTTTTCCACCTCCATCACACAGCCACCTGCATAGGACAGTTCTCTAGCCTTGGCCTAATATTTCTGATGTACTCCACCCTCCGAGGGAAAGGCCAGTTTCTGTCTGTTGGTCAGCCACATTTAGGCCACCCCGAAGAGAAGTTTAGGTAAAAAGCTGTTGCAACGTTGGGAATTTTCTTCAAGAATATTCCAGGTCAGCCAAAAAATGGTCACTAAGTGTTTGTTATAACTCAAACCAGATGGAAATCGACTCTTACACAGAAACTATTTCCTGACAATAGAGAAATTATTATGAATTTGACAAAACTCTGTATTATAGATCACAATAACAGTTCTCAGTAAAGGTAAAAGATAAAATTCTCATGGAGTATTTTCTAAATTATCACCTGTTTTCTCAATTTTGGATTAGTTTCATTCTTTACAGTTAGCCATCTTGGCAGTTGTAAACATTTTTTCTTCTAATAACCTCCTCCATGAGGCAAACCAACCAAACAAAATAATTCTTGGGCAAAAAAGATGAAGCACATGCTTTTTCTGGGTGTGTCTAAACTGCTGCAACATTTGTCTCTGACATGAGAACTTTTTAAGCTCTTATTCAATCACAGACCACCAGAAATCCAGGTAATGGACACTTATAAGGGAATCTATCAGTTGTAACAAAGGTAGAGCCCAGGGCTTTGTCCCAGAGTGTGATTGTAGAGGTTTCTTAAAGCACTTGCCTTTTTGGTGTTTTGATCAAATTTTCTCTAATGGAATGTAAACTCCTGGAGGGAAATTAAGTTTGATTATTATTATTTTCTTTTTTTTTACTTTGTAACCTCAGTGCCTCGCTTAGATCATGGCACATAGATATTTAATAAATGTTTGCTGAAAGATTTTTAATATTAGTAACTAGGAGTGGAAATGACTTTTATGGTTTAATCTCTTATCTTTTGACTTTAAACTCATTTATTGTCTCCATTAATTTTTCAGTTTAGGAAAATGGATTTTCTTTCTTTTCTTTTTCTTTTTTGGCAAATGGATTTTCTAGACATTAACAATTCATCTGTAAATTATGATATTTCAATCTCTTCATCATTTCCATTGTTAATTCCTTTACTATCTTTTCTCTGCATTATAGACAATTGTTGGAAATTCCAATGCTATGTCAAATTTAAGCAATGAGAGTAGACAGGTGTGTGTGTGTGTGTGTTTGTGTGTGTGTGTGTGTATGTGTGTGCATGTATGTATGTGTGTGTAAACAATGTTTCTTTGTAATCTCTTATGTTAGCTGTTGGCTTCAGGTAGAAAGATACTTGTTTTTTGTGTTGAGAAAAAAATCCCTCCTAAACCATGTTTAGTTTAGGGTCCTTAATTTTTTTTTTTTAATGTCATGGACACCTTCAATAAGCTGGTATAACCTATGGACCCTTTCCCAGTAAAGAAATGTTTTAAAAAGTATAAAATATATAAGATGACAAGAGTGGCCAATTTTATTGAAATTGTTACTATACACACACATGTGTATGTATATATATGTGTGTATATATATATATATATATACATACATACATACATACATACACACACATATACAACTCCTAAGTTAAGAACCTCTGGTTTCAAACCTTTCTTTTTACTATTTTTATCAGTAATGCAGGTTTAATTTTATCAAAGCCTTTTCCTGCATTTATTAATATAATTATATGATTTTCTTTTTAATTTTTTGTTTGGCTTATTGTTTTACTATGTTGATAGTTCTTTTGATGGCTAGCTGGCCATTTTTGTGTTATAGATTGTATCTGGGCACAATGAATAATTTTCTTACTGTATATTTTTATTCTATTGGCTAAGATTTTATATAATATTACTTAATGTATATTTATCCATAATCTATAATTTCCTTTTCTAATGTTATTTTTACTTGTTTTAAAGCAATATCAAATCTGTCCCATAAAAGATATTATGTAATGTTTTTTCTCTGTATTTATGAATAATCTTTGTCAATAGGAATTATTTGTTATTGGAAAATTTGCTGCTATGAAAAAGAAGATAAACTCTTTAGATATGATAAAATACTTCTCAGGCTTTTGAGGTTGGCAGATACTATAAGAGAATGCTTTCTTCATTGCTCCAAAGAATATGTACGTGTGTTAAGGGGATGAGTTTAAGTATCTAAGAATTGTTAGAGAAGGGCAAATGTCTTGATTTTGAAAAGTGTAACAGCATAATCTACAAACTATAAACTAGCGAGCTTGACTTTGATTTCTGGAATGGATGATTAAAAGAGATTCTTGATGAACATTTATGAAGGGAAGCAGTGATTTCAAAGAGTAAGAAAATCATGGAAGAATAAACATGTTTCCAATTTCAACAGGATCACTAAAGTAGTACATGAGAGGATGCTGTGAATATAGTATACTTAGCCTTTTGCAGCACTTTTGAAAAATATGTATCATACTATTCTTGTGGGAAAGATGGAGAAATATGAGCTGGATGATAATGAAATTAAATGAATACAGATTTGTGGTTTAATGTCCGCCTGGTAGGTGGTCTCCAATGGAGTGCCTCAGAGGTGTGACACTGGCCCTGTGCTAAATAAATCTTTACCAATGTCTTAGACAAAACAATAGTATGCTCCTCAAATTGGTAGCTGACATAGAGCAGGGAGATGTAGCCAGCACAGTGGATGGCAGTGTCAGGATCTGAGAAGATTTTGACAGGTTGGAGTACTGGGTTGAATCAAATAAGATGAAATTCACTAAGCGTAAGAATCAAGTCTCACACTTTGGTACAGAAAAATAAATTTAACAAATATAAGATGGGATAGGCATGGCTAGGCAGTAGTTGTCTTGAAAAGATTCAGGGATGTCAGTGGACTGCTACCTCGGTATGTGAGTCAGTAATGTGATATAGCCAATAATCCTAGACCATATTCTATGTTAAGAAAAGCATAACTTCAGAAATAAGGTGGTAATAGTCCCACTGTACTCAGTCCTTGTCAGACCACTTCTGGGGTATGGTTCCATTCTGGGTGCCACAGTTTAAGAAAGACATTGATCAACTAGAGAGTACAGAGAATGATCAGGATAGGGAAAGGTAGAGTCCTGGTCACATTAAGGGTTGACTGAAAGGCCTGTGAATGTTTGGCTGAAGAAGAGAAGAATCAGGGGCAACATGATAGCTAGCTGTTTTTAAATATTTGAGAAGCTGTTATGTGGAGCAGGGATTAAACTGGTCTTGTTTGGCCTTAGAATGCCAAGCCAGAATCCAGACTTGATGTCAGGAAAAACTTCCTAAACCGTTAGAGGTCAAAAGTGGCCTTGAATGCCATTGAGGTGGCGGGGTTTCTGTCTTTGGAAGTCTTTAAGTAGAGGTCGGGTGAACACTTGTTATAGTTATAGTTATATTATATAAAGTGGGGATTCTTTTCATGTATAAGTTCGACCAAATTGCTGCTGAACTTCCTTCCAGTTTTAAAATTCTGTGATTCTATAAAAAATTCTGAAGTATCTAGGGATGATTGTAATTAGTTGTAAGTAGCCACAGCAGTCCAGGTGACTGAAGACTTTAGCCCACATCATCTGAATTTGCTAACTTTGAATATTTCTTCCATATCTGGCTTACTGGACAATGGGTTGTGCATCAGACTTGCCTGTACATGGGCCTGCAGTGGATAGATGAGAGCACTGACCCAGATGGAACAAAACACGAAGTAAGAAAAGGTTGGGATTTAGGGTGAACCCTTAACTAGGAAAAAGGCTTTTTAAAATTTAATTTTATCTAGATAGGAATTCAGGGTAAATCTTGGATGATGTTTAGTTTTTTTTCTGTGTGTTTTTCCCCCGGGGTTGGTTGTATTCATTTCCCCTGCTGCATTGATGGTCACACCTTTTCCCCATGGATCAATCATCCTTTGACTGACACAATATAGTGGTTTATTCCATGAATGCCAGAAAGTGAGTAGTATGGAATTATGATATCTCTTGTTTATTTATGTTGGGACTGATGAATAGAAGATGGATAGAATGGTTTGACCATTCAGGAAAAAGAAAAGTAGAAAGAAACTTCTTTTTCATGCTTTTTTTTTCCTTTTATGATTATATCTAAATCTATCCCCAAAGAATCTTTATCAAATCACATATTTCAGTATACTAAAGGAGCTTTGAAAGAAATATATTTTTTTTTATTTTCTTCATTTAGTTTGGGCATTTCTTCACCAACTAGTCTTGCAATTTAAAATGAGAACAAATTTTTTTCCTCCTAAGATGTACTTTAGAAATAAGTTATACAAGTAATCGAATTTTTAAAAAAATACTGTTACTGATTTGTGAGGAGAATAGTAATCCACTTGTAGAGTACAATTACAGCAGGATGATGTAGAAAGGGGCTTTAGAAATGTCATACCCATAGCAAAACCTTTGTTTTACTAGTTAGGAAATCATGCCTACAGAAGTCAAAGAATTTGCCTAAATAAATCAATTAATGTGTATTCATTAAGCACCTCCTTTTGTGCTGGGGTTATAAAGACAAAATTGAAGCAGTCCTTTCTCATAAAAACTTTACGTCTTATAAAGGTAGGCAACATATGTGCATAGCATATGTATAATATGTGTGTATACAGAATAAATAAAAACATAACTTTGTTTAGGGAAGGGAAAAGAGCACTAGCAGCTGGAAGGATCAGGGAAGACTTCATCTAGAAAATCCTGTGCTTGGGTTGAGTCTTAAAGGAACTGAGTGGCAGAGGTGAGATGCAGAGTGTTCTAGGCATGGCTGGGCAGTTGATGGGAAGGCAAAGAGACAAGAGGAGTGCCATGTGTAAGGACAGCAGGAAGGTCAGTTTGGCTGGACTGAGAGAAGGGTGACCCAGGTTTTGGTATGGATTATGACATTTAATATTCCTACATTTCTATTAATAGAGGAATATCTAGGATGTTATTATTTCCTTTACCTTATTGCTAAGAAATTGTTTATGTTTAAGATTTCAAAGTGGGTAAATTGATACACATTGCTAAGGACTTGAGAATGTATTTCCCTCGCTTAGGCTTACCCTCTAGACCCTAAAAGAATTGAATGTAACTACATGTATACATTAGGTATAATTAAGTGAATATTGTTTCTCTAGTGTGGTAGAAACATAATCATGATTCATCTTGCATGGACTTGAGACAACTACTTCATTAAAGTATGTGTGTGTGATAAATCATATCTTTTTTGAAAAAAAAAAAAGGTACAACTTCGTCACTCCCAAAATCATACTGGCACATACTTTAAACATTGCTGATACTTCCCAAAGGAATATGTTTTAAAGACCGATTCTGTTTTTATTTTTCCTGTTGAAATTTACTTTCCTCATACATTTAAACTGTTCATCTCCAAAAATTATCTTTGTGTTCAATAATTAATCTCATTCTTCAAATTTCTCTTGAATTTAAAAACACTAATAAAACTGCTTTCTGATACTACTGTTGTTGTCTCTGGAATTGATGGAAAAAACCGATAACCTGAAACAATGAACAAACAACATGTAGATGCATGCTCAAGGTAAGGTGATAAATGAGCATAGCTTCATATGGTCATAGATCCAGACTTGGAAGGGGCCTCGATCGAGATCAGAGAGTGTTGCGGATTAGAATCTATCAGGCTTTTGCCCCGGATTGCCAGATTTAGAGAATGATGATCATACTTGCAAGTCCCTATTGTTGAACATTTATGTGTCTGTGTTTCTATTTCATATGACACATGAAACTACCCTGGCCTCCACTGCCTGAAGTGTAGGCAGGTTACATTTCACCCCTCCCCCAGGGTTCTTTGGTACCCTTAAGGGGATTGGCTCTCAGCTAATGGCTCCAGCCCCCACTGATATTCCCTCAATTGTAGGGAGTGATTTTCTTGCACCTGAGTTGAATTTAGCCACTAACAATCGAATTCACTTTTACAAAAGAACTTTTATTTCAAAAGGTATGATCACAAAAGTACAAATTTACTTTCAACAGGTGAGTTTTAATTCTTCCCTCCCTTTGCACCACTTCAGTCTCTGAGCCATGCAGGGCTGGCTGGCTACACCATCTTGCATCCTGGCTCCAAGGTTGCCATGGCTCCAACTGCCAGTCCTGTGGATATCACCTCTGGACTTGTAACTGAGAAGGATTAGCAATATAGATCAGAAACAAACAACCCCTCTTCCCCCTCCCCTGCAGGCCTATTTCTCAGAGCTGGGGTGAAAGAAGGAAGAATGGAAGGAAATCTTTCCCTTCTCACCAGTTCAGTTCATGGCACCCATGTTATGAGTGAGCTGTGATCTTTACCCTCTGGACAAAGCAGATAAGAGTGGTCAAAAAGAATACCAGAAAGAGAGAAACTGCCTCATTTTTAATGTTGTTGAGGCCGTCAGGGTTAAATGACTTGCCCAGGGTCACATGGCTAGCAAGTGTCTGAGGATGGATTTGAACTCAGGTCTTCCTGACTCCAGGGCTGGTGCTCCATCCACTGTGCCACCTAGCTACACCCAAACTGTCTCATTTTTTTTTTCTTGCCAATTTTAAAGCTGTAGGTAACCAATCAAAGGAGGCTACCCTCTCCCACATGGTAGGGGGTACGGAAGCCTCCATGTTAGGTAATCTGAACATACTCTAAAGGCCCCTCAAGCGTGCCTCCATGTTAGGAGAACTGATCATCCCCAGAAAACCCTGGGTTACGTAAATAACACTACCACTAGAAACAATTGGGGAAAATGTATGTGACCAGTATATATGAAGACAAATATATGGTATTGACCTGAAAATGTAGACTTTAATTTTTACAAATATTGTGATCAGACAAAATAGGTGGGAATTAGGAGAATGAAATTGAAAATAAAATCAATAAAAAAGCAAACTTTAAATATACTTAAAGAATTCATGATATTTTTCTGTGTAAGTATTTTTTCTATCCAAACAGATCACCACCATTCTACATCATGGCAGACAGTTTAATGAGTTGTTGTGACCAAACTCCACTCCACCATCCAAAAAAAATACCCTATCCCAAACTAGCCATGGCTAGTCGTCACCTTCTGGTAATGAGCCTTTCCAAACACAGCTAAGCTGTTACTGATAATAATAGCTATCACATATATAACACTTACTGTGTGTTATGCATTGGGCTAAGTGCTTCGCAAATATGTTCTCATTTGATCTTCATGACAATGCTGAGAGGCAAATGCGATTATTATTCCCATTTTACAGATGAGGAAACTGAGGCAAACAGTGATTTTTTTTTTTAAGTGGCTTGTCCTCACATAGCTAGTAAGTATATGACTTTGGATTTGAACTCAGAACTTCCTGATTCCAAACTCAGTGCTTCCTGACTCCACCACCTAGCTACCTCCTTAGACAACAAACAGACAATTGCTCGGTTCATAGGTAAAGAATTTCTAGCTTGGTAGAACTTTCTAGAGCTTGGGCCCTGTTGGAATGGCCTTTGAGGACTCAGAACATCTCTCTGGAGAAGGACTTTAGTGGAGGCTAACAGATTGGGATGTATTTCTAAAAATCATCTGAATGTGTCACCTTGCTAGGTACTGATTGAGCTGACCTGAAGAAACTGGCTCTAAAACATTTCTAGCAGTAGCTCTTTCTCGTATTTCCAGTAACTGCTGTGTTTTACATCAGCCTCTTTGACCTATTTAAGTCAATAGAACAAGCTTTTTAAGAGAAATATTTCCATTTGCCTTAGAAAGCAGAGTGCATGGTCAAACACAGCAAAGCAGGACCAAGTTATGTCTGGACAGCTTGTCATCTTTCATAAAAGGAGATTAAGTAAAAATATTGGGATATTTAAAAAAGATTTTTCCTCATACTTTCTTCCCCTCCTCCTCCCTTCTATCCCAAATCTGCCCTAAATAACCTCTTTCTTTATGATAATTTTTGACAGTCAGTATAGTGCTATGAAAAGAACTCTGAACTTGGAGTCCTAAGAGCTGGGCCTGAGTCTGAGATCTGCTACATTTTGGGCTATGTTTCTCCCGGAAAGGGACTGAGTCTCAAATTTTTTATCTATGAATTACGAGTAATACTTGACCTTTAGTGTTGTTGTAAGACTCAAAAGTGATCATGTGTATAAAAGTTCTTTGGAAAACAAAACAGTACATACAATTGTAATGTATAACTTTCATTCTCTGCTATAATATAACCATTTCATCCACGTATTCAATATTTATAAGATGTTTTGAGTGTCAAATAGGACATTTTGTAGTTTCAGTAATCTGTTAAAAGGCCAAGTCCATGGCCATTCAACTCTCTTTGTAGAGATACCAACATAGTACATCCCTAAACATAGAGATTTTTAAGACCTATTCAAGGTGTCCCAAAAGACTAAGTGTAGTTTTATGCTATTGAAACTTACAGTTATCATAATTAGTAGGAAAGCTGTAGAAAGCCTTACTTAACCCTATAAGTACAAAGTGCTTTTATAGTCATCATGACTGTTGTTAGAGAAGCATTGTGGACAGAGAAGCAGTACTGGACAAAGCTGATTTTGCAGTCAGGGAGGAAACTCAAGTTCGAGTAACCACTCTCTGACCTAGCTGTATGACTTTGGGCAAATCACTGAACATCTTAGCGCCCCAGGTAACTCTTCTGATGATCTTAGAAAAACCATGGATACACTTGCACAAATAATGAAGAGTGAAGTGAACAGAGAACCAATAGAATGTTGAATACAGTAACAGTAATATTATTTTAAGAACAACTGTGAGCGAATAAGTCATTTTGACTATTATAAATACCCAAATTAACTACAAAGGACATATGAAGGGAGATGCTATCTGCATCCAGAGAAAGAATAAGTAGAAGTATTTATAGAATGACTTTGCATATACACATATATATAAACATACGTATATATGTACATATTTGTGTTTAATGGTAGCCATCTTAGAGGGGAGGTGAATGGAAGAAAAAAAGAAATTTACATGATAACTTTATTATATATTTAAAAGCAATAGCAAGTTGTACATAACAGATTTGCAGTTTCATGTACAGTCATCTTTTTTAAAAAAAATACTATGTTATGGAAATACTTGTTTTGTTACATAAATTAAAAATAAAATAAATTACAATTTTTAAGAAAGAGTATATGTTTTAGAGGAACTGAGTTTGCAAGAGGCAAAAAAGAAGAGACTCACAAAGGAGCAGGGCCACTGGTTGAAGTGGATGGGGCTGTAATTGTTTATGAGAGAGAGGAAGCAGAACTCATAAGAGCTTCTATTCTCTGCCAAGGAGAGAGACTTATCTGTGGACTAGAAAGGAATAAACTAAAATGTTCAATAAAGAATTTAAGCGCAAGATAATTGTTAACATTGGGTCTTTGAATTGAAAGACTGGGTCTCATCATGTTGAAAACTTACTTGTGTCTTACCGGATAGTGAGACAATTATAGCAACCAGGAGACTTATTTTAGCAGGATGGAGAAGACACTGTTGGAATAAATGAGTGCTAGTCCAGCTAATCACCAATTTGGCTATCAATATGCTGTCATATATCTGTTTCAAATTTTTCTTTACAGATTCCATGATCTGCTATCCTCTGTTAACCTTTAATTGAAACTTTAGTCCAAAAATTAAACCCCATCCTCCCCCCAAAAATATTTCTTTTATTTAAAGTCAGTTTGATTTCATCTATGTAGGCATTTTAGATCATTTAAAAGATATTTTTTTTTCACCCAGGGATTGCTGTGTTTGCCACAATATAAATGGAAGGAATTGTTATTATGTGCAAATAGCTTTAACACAGGCAAATGAGAATTTCATTTTAAGCCTAAGTCACTTAGGTATTCTGAACCATACATAATCTCAGGTCTAGAGCTGTGCTTTTGAGAATTGTCCTAACAGCTGAGCACTACTATAATCATACCCCAGGCCTCAGACATAATGAGATGATTTAAGTAAACCAAGGGTAAGTAATTCTCTTGTATCCAGGGATGAATTTCATGAATAAAAAGCATGAGAATTAGCATCTTTACTTAAGTAAAGATATTCTCAGAATTAGTTATCCAAAAATACATTTCAAATTGGTCAAAGTGGATTCCAGTAAGTATGGTAAGTGGTCTTTGGAAAAGAAACAAAAAATGATCTTTTAAATTAGGTAACCAACTATACTATGATTTTTCTGGGGATTGGGTGGGAAGTGAAAATTGCATGGTAGGTATAGAGAGGAATGATAAATTAAAAACCCAAAGAAAAAAATATCATTAATGTATTATTCTTCAAATTTCTGCTTCCTCCTTACAGAGAGCTTTATGATCCTGCTTTCCCTGATAACCTTCTTTCTCTTTGCTTTACTCTACCTTTCACTTTATCCATTTGGTCTTCCCTAGTTCCTTTCCCTCCATCCTCCTGTTAGTTCACCTGCTTGCTCTTGGAATCTCCTGTTAATCTGTTAGAGGCAGAAAGCTCCATGTTGCTGTTCTTCTTAAGCCTTCAAAGTTCCTCCAAAGCCCATAATCTCACATGTGAATGCTAGATCTGACTTCCAGTCCCTGTGCATGCCTGTTTACTTTTGGCCTTCCTTATTCATGACCTTCCATCACAAAACCCTTTCCAGCTGGGCATTTAAAATTACACAGAGGTGTGCATTTATGCAACATGGCATAAGCTATAAACATAAAATAATACTACCTATCCATGGCTATTTGCATAATAGGATTTGCTACAAGCCCTTAAATTGGCTTTTTCTTTATCAGGAATTGTTTCCAAGTAATTAGGAGTAGAAAGAAGGCTTTGATGGATGTGATCCTCTGGTGATCACATCCAAGTCGGGTTTGGGTAGCTTCCAGGAAAGATGGGAATAAAGCATCAGCCCAATTGAAATCATTTATCTGGCAAGATAAAAGCTCACTTTACTAAGTAGCTGGTTTTTGCATGTTTTCATTTCAGAATTGCCACAAGTTTTGTGTGCTCTTTGGAAAGACTAAGAGAAATGTTTTAGAGCATACTGTCAAAAATAGAACTTGTTAGGCTAGAATCATAAATAAGATATTGCTTCTGGCATAGTCACTGGAATGTAAAAAAATTACACGCAACATTAAGACATATAATCAATGACTGCATTGTGTTTAATTTAAAAATTAAAGTTAGAGAAATGTGATTTTCTTGAAGCTCTGACAGTTGTTAATAAGATGTGGATCTCCAGTGATTGTGCAGGGGAATAACATTTTTGGTATTTCACTGTTTGACGATACTGTCTTAAAATATGTTGACAGACCCTTCTCAACACCAGTATTTATGTTAGCAGAGGGTCTGAGTTCAGTAATATTAGATTGAATAAACCCTAGCTGTTCACTGGATTTTAATCTAAATTTCTTCATTGTCCATAGACCAATTTTTTTTTAAAGTTCTGGCCTTGCACATCATAGGGGTTTAATGCACGTTTGTTGAATGGAATTCAGTTTCCCCAATATGAATCTTCTAAAACATTGTGCCAAACTCAAATAGAAACAAATCTCTGAGGGCCCCAAGTTACCTTAGAAAATCACAAATTAACATTATCCATGTTGCATTATACTTTTAATTATTTTGTTAATTTTTCCCAATTGCATTTTAATTTGATTCTGGCGCATTTGAGAGTGCTGCTGGCCTGGTGTTTGACACCTCTGTTTTAGGCAATTGTCAAGATAGTAAATTGCAAAACAGTTGCTGAAATTCATGGTTAGAAGAATTCCTCACTAGACTTGCCCTTTTTATTTTTCTCTCACCTTCTCTGTAACTTAGCACTCCCTACACCAGTAAAATCACAGATCAATACCCTCGCCCCCCAAAAATTGTTGCTATGAAATGATCTACACGAGGGTATGGTAAAGAGCCTACTCCCAGCCCACCATCTAAGTCATTTCCTGTCTTGACTAGTTGTTCGTACTAACTTGCACAGCTCATTTCTTCCTACTTGTTGTAGGAGTTCAACTGGAGGTCATCTCCAGTTGAACTGATCTATATCTTGCCACTGGACCCAGATGGCTTTGGAGGAGAGAGTGAGGCTGGTGACTTTGCCCAGCCCTGCCTCACTTAAATCCAATTCACTTACAAGTCATGACATCACCTTCCTGATGTGAATAATGTCCTTCAAGAATGAAGGACAAACAACAACAGCAGGAGTTCAAGTGTCTTTTGCTGTTGTTCCATTGTTTTTAGTCCTGTTCAACTCCTCTTTCCCCTATTTGGGGTTTTCTTGACAGAGATACTAGTGTGGTTTGTCCTTTCCTTCTCCAGCTTATTTTACGTCTGAGGAAACTGAGGCAAACTGGGTTAAGTGACTTGTCCAGGTAGTAAATGTCTGAGGCCAGATTTCCACTCTGAAAAATGTCTTCCTGATGCCAGGCCTAGCACTTTGTCTACTGTGCCACTTAGCTGCACCCTCAAATGTTGTTGGTACCCTCTAATTTTTTCAGTGATTGATGGCTCTAATTGTGGAAGGAGCTGAAGTTGCTCTCCCTTTCCCCAGTGCCCACTGTGACTTGGGTTCTAAATTAAATTTCCTTGAACCTCTAGGCGCTAAGACAGAGGCAACTAGTTGGAGAAAATGATGAACCTGGAGTAAGGAAGAGTTCAAATCTAGTCTCAGATATTTAGTAGATATGTGATCCTAGCCAAGTCATTTAACCTTTGTTTGCCTCAGTTTCTTCAGCTGTAAAATGGGGATAATAACAGCTCTTATCTCCCAGGGTTGCAATAAGTTAAAAAAGAGATAATATTTGTAAAGCACTTTGTAAATCTTAAAATGCAATGTAAATGCTAACTATTATTATTACTATAAGACCTGAAGGGGTCTGTTTTACACTCTCAATATTATTGAGTTCAAGAGTACTGTCAGAATTGTCTTACCAGGGACTAGGAAATGGTACTTTCTTTTATGAACCTCTCCTTGCCTCATTCCCTCCCACTAGTCCTGGGTCTTACTCATGTTGTGAAAAGTACCAATTCCTTGTCCCAACCCCAACCTGCTTCTAAAATTCACCACGTTAGTGGGTTGTGCTGGTTTCCAAGTCCAGCCTATGAAGGAATATTTTTCACTAGGAGGGAACCAGGCTAACTTCCTGAGTTATTATTCCCCAGAGGACCCTAAAACCGTGCTTGGTGAGCCCACTGGATAATCCTGCCACGTGGGGCAAAGGTAGAATGGGGGCATTATCCCTAATTATCCCTAATTATCCCTAAGAGTCAATCCTCCTGTAGTAACTCAAGTGTAAAGAACTTGAACTTTTAGGAGCCATGACTATTATGCTTCCACTACTTGCTTGATCTGTGGCCTATGGCAAGCTTCTTAACCTCAGCTTTCTTATCTGTGACTCAGAGCACTCTCTTGGACTGCTTAGAATTCAAAGATGGGGAGCCTGAGGCCTCAAGGCCACATGTGGCCCTCTAGGTCCTCGAGTTCAGGTCCCTTGATTGAATCCAAACTTCACAAATCCAGTCAAAGGGCCACACTTGAGGACCTAGAGGGCCACATGTGACCTTTAGGCCACAGGTTCCCCACCCTGGCTTAGATACTATTCGTTTCCTCCAAACCTAAGAATAACTCTCTTCTGAGTCTGGTATATGCTAGTAGATCAGCAAATATTTTTTAATACTCAACTGTGTGTGTAATTGGAAAATTCAGAGCATATCATAAAAGATTTGTCCTTTGACTGATGCCCTTGAAGCATCAAAGCAGCTCCATAGCAAAGATGGGAGAATCCACATTCAATCAGCATAAATATTACATTTATCTGTAAATATTTGTCTGAATATTGTGGAGTTTCACATATGTAACAACCCTTTAGTCTTTGTATGGCAATTATGATGTGCAAAAGATCATTCCATTCTAATCTGTAACTTCATGTTCTAACATCACTTCAAACAGTAACAGGACTTCCATCTCTAATGTTCTAGGATTCTGTGCTAAAAGCTGAAAACCTCCCTCTCTTTTTGATTGCCAAACTCCCCTCTGTCTCTCTTACTTTATAATTTTCCTATTTCTGTCATTAGTACCACTAATTCTTCTAATTGCTCACTTCTGAAATTTAAAGTTATCCTGGACTCCTCTCTTAGGGAGGTAGAGGAAGTAGGATTGCCACAACCTTAGTAATGGGCTATATCACCTCATGCCTAAATTGTTTTACCAGCCTTCTAACTAGTCTTTTTATCTCTTCACTGTATAAAGCTCACTATAAAACTTAACTAAATCATCACCTTCTTGGTTTGCTCAAGAACCTTTAAGGCATTCTATTACCTACCATCACATTAAATCAATCTCATTTACTAGGATTTTTAAAAAAGGTAAATGTTTTATGTTTTTTATATCACAATCATGCCTGGAAATAAACCCCTTCTCCTTCCCCCTTGAAATTGCTCTGCTGAAATTTAAAGACCTTCCCTAATTTGTCTCCACCCTCCCTACTAATAAGGAACATGTTCTTTTATTTAGATATCTTAATATTTAATATGTAGACTTTAAAACAAAATTCATTTTTGTACCTTCTTAAATTATAAGTCAGCATTGAATTTGGTGCATGACATCCTTCAAAAGAAACAAATTAACTGCTATGGAAGATTTTAAGTTTAATGAAAGAAAATTACCCCGGATTAAGTCCAATTTCTATGAATCAAGTTGTCCTGCCCTGCATAGTTATTGATATTACTGTGACATTCCTAATTCTTTTCAGGGCCAGTTTTTAACTTGATTATTTTGCATTTGGAAAAGGACTATGTTACTGTCATGAACTCCACTAATATTTTATTGGACAATGAGATCAAGTTCAATATTGGCTTCTACTGCTAGGTGTGGTATTCTTAAATATGACAGTATCTGCATTTTTAAACTTTTGACAATAGTAATTTTGAAATCCTTGTGTTTAACCGTGCTTGCATTTTTATATTACCAAACATTGTAAAAAGGAGATAATAATGAAGACCTTCTGCAAACTTATAAATGCAAGGTATCTAGACTGCTAGAGGATTCAAGCCTTGCTATCAAGAATCTTAAAAGATTTTATTTGACAAGACCAACCATTGCTGTAATTTTCTTGCCTTTGCATGAATCAGTACATTCAGTACCTTTGCTGATAGCCACTGTGAAAATGTTGGAGCTTTTAGAGAAACTATGAGTTCAGAAGTAGAAGAGAAGACTATGAAAAGCTCAGCCAACTAAGTGGAACTATTCCTTCTTGGAGCTGTCTATTGATACCTCCTATCTGTTCACACATTAAATTCATTTTTAAGAAAGTTCATTTTATTATACTGGTTGAAGTTCCAACAATTGGACATTCGTTTGGGTTAGCAAACATTCCATTATGAGGGGTTAGAGAGAATTAACTGAATTAAATTGCTTTCCTTGTAACACCAAGATGAGATGTAGTTGCACTGAAGAAAGGCAGATATTGATTGGAGAGAGGTATGGGATTGGTAGGTGATTAATATGGCATTTGGTTTTCTGTACAATGAAAGATTTCAACTAAATAACCTCCATGACTGTTTTAATTCTAAATCTTAGGAGAAAGGAGGCTAGGGCAGGCCTTGCTAGAGTAACCAATGAGGAAGTTACTCTGGGTTAGCATGGAAGCAGGGGAGTGTGTGTGTGTGTGTGTGTGTGTGTGTGTGTGTGTGTTTGATAGGAGAGACTAGCAGATGAGAGAGGGAATGTAGAAAGGGATGTCATGGTGCCAAAGAAAAACTTTTGCCTTTTAAAAGAATTTACCTGGGGTTGACTCCATTATCCAGCAATGTGGAGGATGCATTACCAAAGTTCAGAGCTGGAATATATCATATTATCTAGCCCGACTCCCTAATTATATAAATGAGGAAACTGAGTCCCAGAAAGATGAAACAACTTGTTGAAAGTTACATGGTGAATAATATCAGAGCCAGATCTCTTATACAGGTCTTAACTTTGACTTTTTTTTTTTAATCAATCTCATAAAGTATGGGGAAACCTGGCTAGACAACAATTGGTGTGAAAATTATAGGAGGTTTTAGTGGACTGCATGTTTGATATGAGCCAACAGAAATGACATTAGGTAGCATTAAGATGGGCATAATGACCAAAGTGGAAGTAAGAGTCTAGCTCAGGGGTGGGGAACCTGTAGTCTCGAGGCCACATGTGGACAGACCTTTAGGTCCTCAGGTGTGGCCCTTTGACTAAATCCAAACTTCAGAGAACAAATCCCCTTCATAAAAGGATTTGTTCAGTAAAATTTGGACTCAGTCAGATGGCCTCACCCAAGGACCTAGAAGGCCTCATGTGGCCTTGAGGCTGCAGGTTCCCCACCCACGGGTCTAGCTGAACTCAGCTATCAGACCAAATGTGTTCTAGATGTCACATTTTAGGAAGGAAATTAACAAATTTGAGTATGTCCATGGGAGAACAAGTAGAATGGAGCAATCATGTCAAAGACCTGGTGAAATTGGGCCTTCTGTCCTTTAAGCTTAGAGGGGGGATCACTGAATCATCAAACTTGGTGCGAAGGGATTTGAGAGTCCGTGGAGTTCATTGAATACTCGCACAACTAACTGTCCTTGAAAAGTGATCCCACAGCCTTTGCTTCAAGTCCTATGGTGACAAAGGAGCCCATTATTTCCTGAGGCGTTCTGATCTATTTTTGCATAGGCTGTAATTGACAGGAAGTCTTCCTCAACAATTTTCTGAAAATAGAGAAAGAATAGATGAACTCTCTTACTCACAAATGGCTTATTCCCCAAACTGCAGTTTCCTTGGCTTTGCACACAGTAGGACATACACTGCCTTTGCTGGGCAGCTACTGTGAGAATGTTGGAACTTTTAGAGAAAGCCTAAATCTCTCAATAACTTACATTTCTTCCCCCTAGTAATGTCCTCTAGAGCCAAGCAAACCAAATCTGGTCCCTTTGCCATAGGATGGCTCTTCACATACTATGAAGGTGGCTACCATAACCCATTTCAGTCTGCTCTTTTTCAAGTTAAACATTACTAATTCCTATTACAAACGTGTGTTCATTCAGTAAATATTGGTTAAGCATTGACTTTGGATTAGATACTGTGCTAGGCATCAGGGATACAGACTCAGAAGTGAAATAGTTCTTGCTCTCAAGAGACTTACATTCTATGTGATAGGGAAAGGAGGGGGCAGCAGCAACGTGTACTCCTATAAATAACTATCAAAATATACAAGGTGACTTTCGTATGCCGTAGACTATAGTTCTTTCACAGTTATGGTTACTCTCCTGGCTATCCTTCACTTTATTGTTATCCTTTGTAAAACATGGTAACAAGATCTGAATATGATACTACTGTAGGTGATTGAATATAAAAAGATGAAATTCAATAGGGATAAATGCAGTTTTACATTTGGATTAAAAAAATCATTACTGGTTGTTGTTCTTCAAGCTTGAAGAGGACCAAATGACATCACTGTGTTGGGGTGAAGGTACAATGTGTCTAACAGTGGCTCATCAGAACAATATGAGCTCAGAAGGCTCTACCACAAGTTGGGCACAAATAGTTCATGTGAACATTTGGAGGAGATGACTCTAAATTTGTGCATCTCAGATTTTTTTTGAGCTACTACAATTCTACTTTGCTCATAGAACATAGCAGTATCTTCCCTGTAAAGCTGGAATGCTAGGAGGTCCTGTGCCAGTGTCTTCTATGTCTCACAATTGATTCCAAAGTTCTTCGGAGAGACCTTGAGAATGTTCTTGTTTTTTGTTTGTTTTTTTGTTTTTTGGTGAGGAGATCGAGGTGAAGTGACTTGCCCAGGGTCACACAGCTAGTAAGTGTTAAGTGTCTGAGACTGGATTTGAACTCAGGTCCTCCTGACTCCAAGGTCAGAGCTCTATTCACTGCACCACCTAGCTGCCCCTGAGAATGTTCTTATAACACTGCTTTTTACCTCTGTGTGAGCATTTGTCTTGTGTGAGTTCTCCAAAAAATAGTCATTTAGGCAAACTTATGTTTGGCATTCAAACAACATGACCAGCCTGTCAGAATTGTGCTCTCTGCAGTAGAATTTGAATGTTTGGCAGTTCAGCTGGAGAAAGGACCTTAGTGTTTGGCCGCCAGGTGATCTTCAGACTCTTCCTAAGACAATTCAAATGAAAGCTATTGTTTCCTGGCGTGGAGCTGTCATTGCTGTCCAAGTTTCACCGGTATACAACAATGAGATCAGCACAATAGCTCTTTAGATTTTCAATTTGGTAGGCAGCCCAATATGTCTTTCCTCCCACACTTCCTCCCAAACACTGAGCTAGCTCTGGCAATGCATGCATCACCCTCTTCATCTATGTATATATCTCTGGAAAGTATACTACCAAGGTAAGTGAACTAATCCACAGCACTCAAAATTTCTCCATTTGCTGTAACTGATGGTTCCATGTATGGAGGGTGCAGTGCTGGTTGGTAGAGCACCTGTGTTTTCTTGGTGTTAATTGTCAAGTCAAAATTAGCACAAATGGCAGAGCCATACTCTGTTGCATCTCAGCCTCAGAGGCAGCATTGAGTGTACCATCGTCTGTGAACAAAAAGTTCAAAAAAATCAACTTCAAAAGTAGATGGAGGAAGCAAGGTTAGATAGTAGTTTATCTGAAAAAGATCTGTGGTTTACAGTGGACTGAAAGTTCACCAATGATCAGTGTGTTGGGAGGTAGGAATAGGTGGAGAGAGTTACCATTATCTGTAGTGTTGTGTTCAGTGTCTCTGTCTCTGTCTCTGTCTCTTTCTCTCTCTCTTCCCTCCCTCCACATACACACATACATAATTCATATTATGTGCATACATGTAAATTTTAGGATATGGACTGTTTCATTTTTCTCTTTCTAACCTCTGTGTCAGACACATAGTAGGCACTTAAATACTTACTGATTGAACTTTTCCCTTTATAGCTTTCCTGGTTATTTTCAGCTAATTCTGGGCTTAGGTTCTCCTGAGATATTCTTTTTTTTTTTTTAAACAGGAGCATGCCATGATTTTGTATTCATCCTTTGCTACTCGCTGTTTACATGTTCTGTACATATCTTTTAAAAATCTAATTTGGTTGGTGTTTATCTCTGTGTCCACTTACATAGATTTTTTCAGACACCTCCTGTTTTCTCTTCTTATTAGGGTTGTTTTCCTTTGTGTCTTCAGAACTAATATATTAAGAGTTTCCCATCCCTTCTGGGCAGACTTTACCCATAGAATTTTAGTTCACAGTGTCCTCTTTAGCCTTCTTCTGAACTCTTCAAAAATTAGAATCTTCAAATCCAGGATCCCTGTCAGCCTATGTCATTCTTTCCTCTTTTTCCCATCACACTCTCTAGGATGGAGTGGCCACTTCAAGATTTCCATCAATTCTACCCCAGGAACCAGTTCCTCCCTATTTGTGAGGATTCAATACAGAAAAGAGTTCCCCATTATTGGTTCCTCTAACTTTTGAAAGATGAAACCCAAGATTTCCACCTACAAGAATACTTATTCAGAGATACAAATATTGTTCTCCTTACAAACCAAGTTAGATGATTTTGAGCTGGCTCAGAGCATTTGGTTTGTTTGTTTTTTTTTTTTTTGCTAGGCTATGGGGTTAAGTGACTTGCCCAGTGTCACACAACTAGTGTTATGTGTCTGAGGCTGGATTTGAACTCAGGTCCTCCTGACTTCAGGACTGGTGTTCTATCCACTGTGCCACCTAGCTGCCCCAACCATTTGGGAAAATAAGTTGAAAAACCAAAATCTTCCTTCTTTCCCAATTCAAACCTCAAAATACATAAATAGTGAACAATAGTATTGAAGTTCATTTGTATGGTGTTGAATGTGCATATCTAGGAAGGCTGTGTACAGAGGACAGAATCTAACTTGACATCTTGCACAGAACAGGTAGTACTGGTAACTACCTTGTTATTGGAATTTGGCAATCTTGAAGATTATTAAGATTCCTTGTCATTTAAGGATTTAATGACATGATCAGCAGAGTGCTACATAAAAACAAATACCCTGCAGGAGTCCAGATTTAGAAATGGGGGCTATAATATACAGAAATGATTCCCAGGTGAGAATTTTTTCTAAGACAAGTTGTCAATTAGCATGAAGACTTGCCTTTTATATTTGTTGCCTCCATAGAATGTGTTAATTGGGTGGTTGCTGTTATTCAAAGTATTAACCTTTACATTTTGTATGAGAATTGAAATTCTAGAATGTGAAGAACCATAGCAATAACCATAATTAAAACTTTTATTACAAAATTCTAAGTGCAATATGTATATAAATGTATGATACTTATACAATGAGACTGTAACCAGAAAATTATAGTTAAAGTCTTGACTGAATTAAAACCACTGGAAAATGATATACTTATTTGTATTAGAAAGGAAAAAACAAAAGAGTACAAACATACTTTCCACTTTAAAATACTCTGCCAGGAACTCTAATTATCTTCCCAGTTGTTTTTCCTTTGGTTGCAGATTTTTTCTGCCAAGACATCTAGCAGCTAGGCCCTTAATGCTGTTTAACTGATTGCAGTTTCTTGGAGTCACTCAAAGACATGTGAAAAACTCTGTGTACAGACATCTGCAAGAGACAAGTGGGCAATGCCAGTGTTTTCCAGTAAGAGACTTCACCCTGTTTATCAGTCACAACCTTGGAAATGGTGCTATATTAGCCATCTGAATGTTCATGCATCTGGTTCATTGTGTGGAGAAGGGAAAGAATATGCATTTATATGGTGCCTACTATGTGCCAGGTAGTGTGCTTCACTATATCTCCCTACTATCTATACAAATACTTCACAAATATCTCATTTTATCCTCACAACAACCCTGTCAGGTAGGTGCTATTATTATCCTTATATTACAGTTGAGGAAAATGAGGCAAACAGGTTAAGGGAGTTGCCCAGGCTCACAAAGTTTCTGAGATTGAATTTGAATTTAGGACTTCTTGATTCCAGGCCCAGCATTTTATCCACTGTGCCAGATGACAGTGAAATTGATTATTGTTAGTATCACCGATTTTCCTACCTATTCTTTATAGGACTTTAATTAGATTTGACTGGGAGTAAAGCTTTAAAAAAATCTCAGCATTGCCTATTGATTTACACTGTGGTCTGTTGTGGATTAGCAGATGTTAATTAGTAGGTAATTTATTTAATAACCTTTTTTCTTAAAAAGTATATTAATCATTGAATCAGTGTAAGACCAAATAATCTATGAAAAACTAGCAGCACCTTACCATCTGCACACTTATAATGTAGATAATTTTGAGGGGAAACCAGGTACCTTAAACTCAAACAATTTCTTTATTAGGTGAGTAGTCCCAATATAAACAAAGATTTTATCACCGAAAGCTTTAAAAATTTTGCGTTTTATTTGCAAATGTGGAAAAGTGTTGTGATGTCAGAATGTTTTCTTCCTCTTTTGCTTCAATTAATATAATCTTCCAAAAACAATAAGGGTGAGATTATGTTGTAAAGGTTTTCAATTTTCAGTGCATAGGACTTTCTTTCTCATTTTTAAAAATCTGGGTTGCTATTATGGACAGAGGGGCAAAGGCAAACTGGTTCCCCAACAAGAATGAACAAAGTCTTTCTCTTTTCATCCTGTCCTGGACAGGAGTCACACTTTTCACATCCATTTAATTTATGTTTTCATCCTTTTTAGTGAACCAGATCAGGCAGCCACAGGGTTTACATAGTACCCTTTAAAATGTCTAATCAGCATACAGTGATGTTAGTGTTCTGATTCTCTTGGCTCCAGATTATTTAGCAAAAGCAATATACATCTCATTTCAGTGGACAATAATGTGAAACATGTACCTTTTAAAGTGACAATAATGTTTTTCTCGACAAGTAGTGAATGTTCTCGGTGATTGTCTCTCCTAACTTTATGAATTTCAATCTCAGTACTTTAAGTATGCAGAAAAAATTCTATGCTTCCTCAGGAACAAAGCCATTATTAAGAACAGCTGAACGACCCTGTTACATGATGCGGGGTTATTTGAAGTTCTGAAAAGTATAGAAATGCAGTTCTATTGTCTGAAGCAATTAAAAAGGCAAAGTGCACTAATCATTCCTCAGGAAACAATTTAACCACAGTCAATTAAAGAAGACATTCCTTTAAAATTATGGTATTGAAATTCCTCAAGTTAGGTGTAACTCTATTCTCTAAATTTTTTTTCCAGCATAGAGTTTGTCTTTTTATTTGTAAATCAATCTGTTTTCATGATTTCTTAGCAGTTTCCAGCACTTAGCAAACCATATAACATATAGTAACTGCTTAATTAAATGGTTGTGGAATTGCATTCCTTTTCTCTTTATCCTCTTCCTCTCTACTGACCTCTTCCCTGCTGACTATCTACTTGACCACACCTCTGTAGACAAATCCTATCCTTTGCTTTCTTATCTCCTTAAGCTTTTGTTTCCCTTCTGCCTTTCTAATGTGTGATGTTTGTTTCTGCTGCCATCCTACCAGAACATCAGATCTCTTTTGTTTTTGGCCAATTTTGGGTTTATCCTGGTGAACACCATGTATCATAACCCCATGTCTCCAGCACTTAGCATTGTCCTATACATGCTGTTTGTTTTTTGAAGACCAGCCTAGCTATGTTGAGTTTATCCAAAAGTTGCTGCATCTTTCTAAGACTTCCTAGTGAAGGATGTACCCATACCAAGAAAATCAAAGATCTTTTAAATCATAGGCATTCTTGTAATAATGGAAATAGAATAATATAAATAAATTTTGGAATCCAAGGAAAATATTTGATTTCTCATTTGGAGAAAAAATATACTTAAAAAGGTTACCAGAATATTTGCCACACACCTCAAACTATCACTAGCTTTTTAAACTCATGATGTCTAAAACAATCCATTATATTTCCCCTTAAATCCACCCCTCCTTCTAATTTTAGTTTCTGTCCACTGCTCTACCATTTTTTCTGTACCAGCTTTGCCATAAAGGGTCATATGAGCCTAGATTAAGTTTTAGAAGAGATCTTAGAGACCATCTTGCTCAACCTGAGGCCAAAAGAAGTTAAGTAATTTGCTCCAGGTCATATAGTTAGTAAATGTCTGGCAGTTCCACTATCTCTTGCCCCCATGGCCAATATATTGTAAAGTCTTATTAATTCTGCCATCTCAACAGTTCTCATATCCGTTATCTTCTCTCTTCTCAGACCACATCCACCCTAGTTAAGATCTTTATAACCTCTCATTTGGGCTATGAGGATAGCCATATCATTTGTTCCCTCCTGCATTCAGTCTTTCTCTACAGTCCGTTCTCTTCATAACTGCCAAACTGATATTCCTAAAGGGCAGGTCAGACCATTTTACTCCTCCATTCAAGAAGTTTTGGTGGCTACCAATGCCTCTGGGATAAACCTCTTTTGCCATTTGATTGCCATTCACAATCTGGTAGAAACCTGTTTTACTAGGCTGATTATACATTCCTCCCTGGCAGGCCAACCTATTTATTCTTCCCAGACATGACATTCTATCTTCCAGTTCTATGCCTTTGCCTAGGTTGTTTCCATTCTTGGGATGTTCTCCCTCCTTACTTCTGTCTCTTGAAACCCTTACTTTCTGTCATTGCTCAACTCAAATGCTACTTCTTTCATAAATCCTTCTTAAATCTCTTCAGGTAAAAGTGATTTCTCTTTCTCTTTAGATTTTCTCAGAATATTTTATCTGGTTCTCTTTTTTGTCTCTTTCACATCCTACCATGTAACATTTTTATTTGTGCCATGCATCTCTTATTAGATTTTAATGGACTTGGCCCTTGAGGGCAAAGATCATTGCATTTTAAAAAATCTTTATATGTCTAGAACATATTACAGTATCTTACATGTAGTAGGTAATTAATAAACATTTGTTGAATGGAACTGAGCAATGAAACAAAGAACAATACTGTTTTTATATAGCCTTTCTTGGTTTAATTTAATTTTAAAAATTTATTGATAATTTTGTTTGCATTTCCCTTTTATTTTCAAATAACTCACTCCCCTTCCCTATGCAGAGAACTAACTTGTAACAAGGAATAGATAAGAAAGAATAAAAAAAGCAGATCCACAAAACTAGTCAATATGTCAACCAAGTCTGACAGTAATGCAATATTCCATATCCCCAATAAGTCCCTAACTTCTCCTAGGAATGGAATGAACTGAATTTTTTCATTTCTCTTTCCAGGCCAGACTTGGTATTGATCATTATAATTACATAGTATTCAGTTTAAAAAGTGGGGACATGGCAGCAAAGTCCATCGAATCAGAAACATAGATGGGAAAGGAAAGAAGCATGACTGACCAGGCCTTGGCCCCAAATGGTGGCTCTGGGAGGACTTCACCACTACGCTGGCTAACAACTTTTTAACAAGTTACTTTAACAAGGTTCACTCAGTACAGTGAAAAATCTTAGAATGACTCATGTGTAGAGTTTAAAACAAAACAACAATACAAAAACACATGCCAAACACTGAAGTTGACCTAAATCACACAGACAGAAGGAAAGAGACTTTTAGTAGGAAAATGACAAGATGCTCTGTTCCCTAGCAAAATGTGGTGCTTGATAAATGATAACTATGTGTGTAAGAATTTTTGGTTAAACCCCAACATAGCAATCTGTAGGTGTAGCTGACCCACAGAACATAGTCCTAAGGAAAAAAGGAAGTTCAAATATATATCTTCAAGTACTTCTTATAATTGGCACTCATATGTTTGTTTCAGAAAGGAGAAGAGCCTTGACTGGTGTCCTCATTTTTCTGACTGTAGTTCATTTAGTAAGTCCATTTCTTTGGCCTCTCCCAGAAAATTCCTTACTATTTCTATCACAGAGTAGTGTCACTTCACAGCAGGATTCAGGGGCTCAGAGGAAGGTACTATTAGTGGGATCTTTTCTTCCTAATGTGCGAGTTACTTCCCAGTAGTTAATTATTGGCTCCAAAGTGTTCATAGACCTCCTTATTGAACAAAGCAGATAACTCATTTGTCTTAGCTTTCCCTTCTAATTCCCTGGAGTGATTTTGACTTCTTATCAGGGACAGAGTGTACCCTGACAAATTTTGACTGGAGTTTTTATTTGAAAACCAAATTGTAAGCCTGTGGTTTTAAAGGATAATCTTTTACTTTTCATGTTTTTCTTGGCTTTCAGAGACAAAACTAATAAAAGCATACTAATATATATGTGTCATTATCCTTGGTATTCCAAGATGGTGATGCTGTTGTTATCCATGGGTCTGTAAAAATGAGTGGATGCTGGTTTTGACCTATGAGGAGATCACTCGGTTTCGCCCACAGTTCTGGTCTCTGTTGGTTTCCCTTCTTCTTTACCAGCTGTACCATCTCCATGAGGATCAAGGACCACCTGCTTTTTGAGAGCTCTGGGCCTTTTTGGATTCAGCTACTCTCCTCTAGCATGACTCCATAATGGGAAATTGTGAGTCAATGGGTGTCTAGCTATTCTGCTGACAGACACTACATTTCAGTTTGACACAGGACTGCTGGTCTAAGTCTAGGAAAGCAGTTTAAGAAATCTTGATTTTTAACCAAAAGTGATTTGTTGACCACTTTCTATATTCCAAGCATTTTGCTAAACTCTGGGCTAGACCAAAGAAGACGATAACACAGTCCCTACCCTAAAGGAGTTCAAAAACTATTGGCAGGCTATAAATATTTATAACAGATACATGTAAGACAAATACAAAGGGAAGGGCCATAAATAATTCTTTTAGAAATTTCAAGATCATTTTCATCTAGGGATGGGAACTGGGAGAGAGGGAAGGGAACAAGCATTATTAGGTACCTACTATGTGCCAAGCTAAGTGCTTTATAAACATCTCATTTGATCCTCCCAACAACCCTGAGATATATATGTGCTGTTATTATTCCCATTGTATAGTTGAGGAAATGGAGGAAGACTGAGGTTAAGTGACTTACCCAGGGTCGCATAATTAGGAAGTATATGAAGCTGGATTTGAACTCAAGTCTTTCTAACTCCAGGCCCAGTGTGGGACAGAGAAAAGTTTTTGTTTGTTCATTTGTTTTGTTTTTAGAAGAGGAATTATGTGATGAGAGTGGTATAATAGGAAGATGGGGCAGATATGAAGAGATATTGAATGCAGATAGACTAGAGCCAGGGAAATTGGTAAGGAGCCCATTATAACAATCTGGGCAAGAAGAGATGAGGGTCTGACATAGGGTGGTTGCATTTGGAATGGAAAGAAGGGAAGTGGTATGAGAGTGTTTGCAGCAACAGAATCAACAGTACTTGCTAACAGATTGGCCATATGGAGTGAAGGAGGAGGAAGAGAGTGCTAGGATACCAAGATCATAAATCTAAGTGCCCTGGGATGATAGTGGTAACATCAATGGCTTAAATATTAGTTGTTCTTTCAATCAGTTCTCATATGATATGTACTCACTCAATACCCTTCACCATGGTAGTTGCTGGACTCTGGATACTATCCAGCTTAATAATGTTCCTTCTAAACCTGGTTGCCAGGATTGAATGCAATACTCCAGATGTGGTTTCATTGTGGCAAAATACAGAATGACTATCACTTCCTTATATTTGGAAGTTGTGTCCCTTTTAATGTAACCCAGGATTGTACTAGTTTTGTTTTGTTTTGTTTTGTTTTTTTAGTGCCACATCATACCACTGCCTCATAGGGAGCTCACAGTCCACTAAAAAAACCCAAATCTTTTTCAGATAAATTGCAGTCTAACTATGCCTCCCTTGTCTTTTGCTTGTGAAGTTACTTTTGAACCCATGTACATTTATCCTGGTTGACTTTCATCTTACTAGATTCAGTCTTAAATTATGAAACAGGAATCACTATGAAGAGCAGACCAAATTCAAAGTAGAATCATTGAGTTTCAGGGTATAGGGCAACTATTTTTGAACTGTTCAATATACTTTGTAACATTGTTTCAACATACCTAAAATCCTTATTTGGGAGGTTCATTGAGGCCCCCATAGCATACCTCAGTGCTGTCCTCTTAAACGCTTTTATCAATGTCTTGGTTGGCCACATAGTTGTCATACTTATAAAGGTTGTGGATCATGGGAAGGTTTTGAGGGATGTCTAATTGTCAGGTTTGCGTTCTGATTACACTCCAACTAACTTCCTAGATGTGTCTGTGTTATCCAATGAATCCTAAGTGCTACTCCACTGATTCCATTTGGTAAAGTCTACTTTGATTTGTGCTAAGTGCCTTTTGTCACTTAGGACTAGAACTCCTTGGCAGGGGTGGTTGAGATAGATACCTTTGGATGTCTGTTTGCAGAGCTACTTCTTTACAATATCCCACCTAAGGTAGGTTAGAGAGCTGCTTGCAAGATCTTGCTTATGCTAATCTTTTTGGGAACTTGGACACTTCTTTTTAATAGATGAATACTCTGATTTGCTGATGGTAGAGTTTTGAGGGTGCTAGCTGCCTCTTTTTTTTCTTTCTCTCTGTAGGTTTTAGTTTCACACATTCTAAAGTGCCCCAAGCACCACTAGGTGGCTCAATAAATAGAGCACTAAGCCTGAAATAAGTAAGACATCTTTATGAGTTCATATCTGGTTTCAGTCACTTATTAGCTGCGTGACTCTGGGGAAGTCACTTAATCCTGTTTGTCTTGGTTTCTCATCTATAAAATGAGCTGTAAAAGGAAATGGCAGGCCATTCCAGCATCTTTGCCAAAAAAAGCCCCAAATGGAGTCATGAAGAGTGGGACATAACTGAAATGATTGAATAATAACAATTAAAAAGTACCTCAAAATTCCAGGCGGCAGCTTTATTCAACTTTGTACATGTTGTTTCTCCCAGTTTTGTAATTAAAATCCTTTTAAGCCTTGTTTTCCAGGTTAAATATCCCAAGTGCCTTTGATGTAGTGGTAGATCTAGGGAGGCTTTAGTGGAGGCTATGACATTTGTTTAGGGTCTCGAGGGATGGGTTGGATTTCACTTGGTAGAAATGCCAGGGGAGAGGACATTTCAGGCAGAGAGACTAAAATGAGCAAACCTCAGAAGCAGGAAGTACAATCCATGTTCAGAGAATGATGGATCTGGTTCAGTGTGGGAACTACTAGGAGATGGGGCTGGTGGACCACTTTAAAGTTTGAGTTTTATTCTATTGGCAATGAGGAGTGACTAGAGGACTAACATTAATGAAATTCTGCTTTAAGCTACATTTGATGGTAGTATGGGATGGATTGAGGAGGAGAAAAAACCAGAGGCGGAAAGACCTGTTAAGAGGCTATGACCAATAGTAAATGATTACACCTCATGTTTGATAAACAGAAAGGTTTAAGCTTTTGGGATAAGAACTCACTATTTGGTTTAAAAAAATGCTGGGAAAATGAGAAAGCAATCTAATAGCAGCTAGGTATAGACCAATATCTTAAAAAAATTTTTAAAATATTTTTTCCAATTACATGTAAAATTTCTTAATGTTTGTTTTTTAAAATTTTGAGTTTTAAATTTTCTTTCTCCCTTCCTGCCCACCTCCCTCATTGGAATTGTGAACTGATCTAACCATTTAAAAATATATTTTGGGTGCAAGCAGCTAGGTGGCACAGTAGATCGAGTGCCAGCCCTGGAATCAGGAAGACTCGAGTTCAAATGTGGCCTCAGACACTTGACACTTACTAGCTGTGTGACCTTGGGCAAATCCTTCAACCCCATTGCCTAGCCTATATACATACATTCATAAACTTATATGTATGTATGTATGTATGTATATTCCCAATTATATGTAAAGATAATTTTTAACATTTCATTTTTTAAAAATTTTGAGTTCCAAATTTTCTTCTTTTCCTTTCCTCCACTTTCTAAAATAGTAAGCAATTTGATATGTTTTACCTTTACAATCATATAAAATATATTTCTATATTAGTCATGTTGTGAAAGAAGAAACAGACCAAAAGGAAAAAAAAACTTGAAAAAATAAAGAAAAGGAAAATGGTATGCTTTGATCTGCTTTTGGATTCCATCAGCTCTTTCTCAGGATGTGGAAAGCAATTTTCATCATGATTCCTTTAGAATTGCCTTGGGTCATTGTATTGCTGAGAATAGCTAAGTCATTCATAGCTGATCACTGTACAATGCTGCTGTTACTGTTCTGCTATTACTGTTGCTGGTTCTGCTTACTTCATTTTGCATCACTTCATCTAAGTCTTTCCAGATTTTTCTGAAACCATCCCAATAATAATTTTTTCTGGCACAATAGTATTCGATTACATTCATATACCACAAGTTGTTCAGCCATTCCCCATTTGATGGGAATCTCCTCAATTTCCAATTCTTTACTGCCACAAAAAGAACTTTTATAAATATTTTGCACAAATGGGTCCTTCTCTTCCCCCCCTCCTTTTGAGATCTCTTTGGGATACAGACCTAGCAGTGGTATTGTTGAATCAAAGAATATGTACAGATTGATTGCCCTTTGGACATAGTTCCACATTGCTCTCTAGAATGCTTGATTCAAGCATTTTGGAGAACAATTTAGAATTATGCTCAAAGAGTTATAAAACCGTGAATATCCTTTGACCTAGAAATACCACTATTAGGTCTATTTTCTAAGGTTAACAGGGAAAAAAGGAAAGAACCTATATGTTCCAATGTATTTATCATAACCTTTCTTTGTGGTGGTACAGAATTGGAAAATAATTCCCATCATTTAGGGAATGGCTGAACAAGTTATAGTATATGATTGTGGTAGGTAGCAAGGTGGCACAGTGGATAGAGTACTGGGCCTGAAGTCAGGAAGACTCATCTTCCTGAGTTCAAATTTGATCTTGGACACTTATTAGCTGTGTGATCCTGAACAAGTCACTTAACCCTATTTGCCTCAGTTTCCTCATCTGGAAAAGGAAATGGTAAATCACTCTAGTATTTTGCCAAGAAAACCCCAAATGGGGTCATAAAGAGTAGGACACAACTGAAATTACTGAACAACAAACAACAACACCAAAATATGATTGTGATGGAATACTACTGTGCTATAAGAAATAATGAACAGATTGGTTTTGGAAAAACATGGAAAGACTTGCATGAAATAATGAAGAGTGAAATGAGCAGAACCAAGAAAGCATTGTGTACAGTAACAGTAATATTGTTTGAAGAGTAACTAACTGTGAATGGTTAAGTTATTCTGAGTAGTATGATTATTCATGTTAACTACAAGGTACGTAGGAAGGAAAATGCTGTCCACTTTCAAAGAAAGAACTGATATATGGAAGTATGTATTGTATGGTTCCACAGATATATCTATATCAAATGTTGGCCTTCTCTAATGAGGTGTTGGAAAGGAGATAGGGAGACAAAATGGAACTTAAAATGTAAACGTTGCCCCCCAAAAAAACTAAAAATAAAAGAATAAAAAAGAGGCTATGGCAATTTTCCAGCCAAGAGATAAAGGAAGGTCAAGAGAAAAATGATAATAGAGGGAACAAAAAGAGAAGATGAGTTTGAGAAGAATTTTACAGCTTTACCAAGACTCTATTTGGAAGGCAAAACTTTAGGATGATTATGTGATTTTTTTGTAGATCAAAATGAGATGTTGAAAAGAACTTAAAATTTTTAAGTTAGGGCAATTCCAAATAACTATTATCAGTTTATTATTATTGGAAATATATTCTCATTTTCCATCTTTTTAAAAGAAGACATAATAAAGGGGTTATTCCAACTCTCCCCTAAGGCCATTTTCTTTGTTAAAGATTAATGTCTGCTTTTCAGTGACTTCAATCTGGAGAAGCATATAAAAAAGAATAGCTTAGAGGGAAAAATGAATATTCAGTTTTCAAAAATATCTATGTTTAAGAGTTGGTATTTAATGACCCTGTTTAATGCCCCTATGCAGACACAACAAGTAGAGATTTCTGCAGGACTACTTTCTGTCAAATTATCTAGACCCTCTGCTGAAATGTCTTGAAAGTCAAGTGTCTTCTGATTAAAGGTTAAGCCCACTGTTATTTGCTACTAAATGATTAATGGATTGTATGCTCATTGATGTGAAAGACTAGCAGTAGCTTGAGCCAGTCAGTGTGTTGGCAGGCGATCTTTCCCACAGAGTTCTGGCAAGACATTTCATTCCTGACCAGAATCCCCTCCACTACCCGATTTCTAGGCACCCTGTGAAAAATTGTTTGCCTATTCTGTGACAGGATCCAGCAGTCCTTGTAATATGGAAAATATTCATGGACGACTGAGGTGTGACCATCAAGCTAACTTGTATCAACAGAGTCAAAGTTTGTCAGGCTACAAAGCCAATCTAACTCTTGTGGCTAGTCTTAGTGCTACTTAGTGCTACTAAGTCTTTTAAAATACCAAAAATAAACCAAACCAAACAAAACAAACCAACCTTCAAGGATGGCATGAAAGATGTCAGGTAAGAACATAAACTGGGGAAACACTGGGGACTGGAACCCATCTCCCAAATATGGATATGCATGGAATCCATTGGATAGTTCAGCACGTGTGGTGGCAGATACATTTTTTTCTGGTCTTGTCACAATGGAACACATGTTCTCCATTTAAATGGCTTATTATGTGCTTGTCTAGCAATTACAGATGAGCAGAAGTGTTTGTCCTGAATGACAAAATGGGCAACCAGGGAGGAAATACAACCAATACGGAAGAAATCTATGCAGTTTCTCTAATTTTTTTCTCTTCATTTTTTTTCTGCTCAAGATGGTGATATGAAGAAATCTAAAAATCGATGGTACAGAAACAAACTTTTTCTCTCTTCTCCTGCCTCGCCTTTCTCACTATTTTATTCTTGTGTAATCCCAGGTTCAAGCAGAGGTTTTCGTCTGGACTTAAAGTTCCAGTACAACATGAGTTTTCCATCCCTTTATAAATGACATTTTAAAAATTGGTTGCTTTTGGTCAAGGGGATCATCTGTGGGTGGTGATAGCTTCTAGAGAAGATAGCTCTCAGAAACAAAGATAGCTTCAAAAAGCATAAAGGCCTGCTAAGGTAAACAATTGGCCCAATGGAAAAGTGTGAGGAATTAAGAAACTTGGCTTAAATAGTATATAAAGACTCAAAAAAGAAAACTAAATATTTTAACAAAATTTTCTTTGAAGGAATGTACAGCTTTAAGGAATAATTCAGAAAGTTAAAGGATTAAAGCTAAATTGCAGTTCTTTAAAATGCCTTGGCTTAAATATATACATACACACTGTCTTCAGTGAAGGTGGTTCATTACAATTAGCTTTTGTTCATAGTAAATGACATTTAGCTAGTGATTTTATAACCACAAATGACTGAAAAATAGAATAACTCTACCTAGCATTTTAGCAGTAAAAGGCTGAGGCAGTTTGTGCCCTGGAAGCTGTTTCTATGGTTGCATGTGTAAGTCATATAGGATAGGTCTCAATTTATTATTATTAATTTTTTTGGCAAAAGAATAGCAAAGGTCTTTCTGTTTGAAAAATCATGGCAGCTGTCTGAAGGCACTTTTACTTTGTAAATTGAAAAAAAAAACTCTGGCATTTGCTCTGGATAGACTTTGCATTTCTTTCCTGTCCTAAGTGGAAAGTTAAGCGTGCCAGAGCTTTTACATCTCTTCTACCAAGTCAGAGGAAAGTCCCTTTGCCTCTTATGCTATTTCTCTTATTAGCAAAGATAGATTCTACCCTCAAAGATTTATTCTTTAGAAACTTGCATAGATTAGACAATACAACAAAGCCTTATATTTACAGGAAAGCAAAAAGATGCTTTTTAGATTGCTTTGACTTAATTAAAACAATGTGGGACATACAGATGTGGTCTAGGTAATTACACTGATTCACAGATCAAATTCAGATTGAAAGATCTTAAGTAAATGATGAATAGCAATATTAATGTATTTTATATTTATAGATGCTTTGTAATGATCTTGAATTTACAAATAGGAGCTTATATTGAGAGCAAGAAGGGACCTTCGAGGTCATTGAGTACAACCTTTTCCTTTTACAGATGAAAAACAGACCCAAGAAATAATTGGCCCATAAGTGTCAGAGTTAGGATTACAACTCAGATCATCTGACTATAGAGTCAGTACATTTGTCTTGAATTTATCATTCTCGAAGGCCCCACTGTTTTGTTTTTTTCATTTTTGGCTTTGAGGCTCCCAACAGTCAACCATAGTGCCCTTGCATATTGTTATGTACTTAATACGTTTGTTGAATTGAGTTTGTTTAGTACTTTTCTCATTTACTTATTTGTGGTAGTATTGTGATTACTCTGTGTAGAGATGTCAGAGAGACATCAAGAAGGCAATGATGCTGTTGCTGGAGGAAATGGAAGGAAGTTCAAAGCATCTCTGAGCATTCTATGGCCAACACGATAGTTATTTGTATAGCATAACTTGGGGCAGCTAGGTGACAGAGTGGATAGAGTGTTGTGCTTGGAGTTAGAAGAGACCCTAGTTCAAATTCGGCTTCTGATACTTACTTAGCTGTGTGACCCTAGGCAAATCACTTAACTCTGCTTTAGTTTCCTCATCTATAAAATGAGATGGAGTAGGAAATGGCAAACCACTCCAGTATCTTTGCCAAGAAAACCCCAAATGGGTTCAGGAAGAGTCCAACACCACTAAACAAAATAGATGAACTTCTTGGAATTCTATGACTAACCTAACAGTTGCTGTTTTACGTAGAATAGAGGGGCTCTTAGTGCAGCCTGGCTAGGCTATAGGAAACTGCACAGGCAGCTGAGTGGCACAGTGGCCAGAGTACCTGGGAGGAGTCATGTAGACTCATCTTCCTGAGTTCAAATCTGGCCTCAGCCACTTACTAGATGTGTGACCCTGGGCAAGTCACTTTGCTTCTCTTTCCTCTTCTGTAAAATGAGCTGGAGAAGGAAATGGCAAGTATTTTTGCCAAGAATACCCCAAATGGAGTCATGAAGAGTTGGACACAACTGAAAACAACTGAACAACAACAAAGCTAATTGAGAATGGTTAGAGCCTTTGAGACTGCTGAAATAAGCTTCAGTAATTTACTAAGAATGCTGGATAAGAAGAGTTGTAGTCTTCTCTGCTGGGGAGAGAACTACTAATCACTGCAGCCCTTAGTGGAAGAAGGAGATGGCTAAAACAGATAGTGAAATAGCTGTAACCACAGAATACCTAATGAATATTAAATGTGGTATTAGGGCATTTGGAGAATAGGGAACAGAGAACAAGGCCTGGTGGAGATCAGGTCATCCGAGAGTAGTCCAATGAAATCAGTAGAAGAAATTGGCAACTGGCAGCCTCAGAATCACAAACTGTTCTTTTCTGCGCCCTCTGTGTGTGTTCTAATCCCATGTGTTCCCTATGTGTGTATTTCTTTATGCAGGAGCTCTGGCTTCATTTGTTCCCCTCGTGTGGATGTTCTGCAGATAATTCCTAAAAAGATACATGCTTCTTACTGCGAGTGTGTATTGTATTTGTGGGAAAAGTTTGCTCAAAGCTTATAGAGAAAATATTACCCATTATTATGATAACATTAAGATATTGTTGAAAGTTATGTTGACCCAGTGACTCATTGTTCTCAGCCCTGCTTGTCAGTCAGTGTTGGGGGAGGCATCACCCAGTCCCCTGATAAATGGCATGAAACCAAATCGCCCCCTACCTGTGATGTGTATACTCCTACATGCAAATTGTCACATTTTTCTTGCTACCTTGGGGAGGAATTCGAGATGCAAGGGCCCAACCTCTTTTGCTGACATTGATTTATTTGAATTGTCTTTATCTCATTATAAAAGTTTCCAGTAAAAGCTGGCTTCACCTTGAAGCCATTGCTGATCTTCAGTGATCAACCAGTATATATGTTGCTACCTTGATACTTATAATAAAACCCCTTTGAATTCTCTCTGTCTTGAGTTTTGCCTAGTTAGTCAGAGTGAAAGCCCAAACGAAGAATTTTCCTTTCAACAATATTACTCGATTGTAACATGTATAGCACAATTGTATATCTATCTATCTATCTATCTATCTATCTATATAATATTATTAATTCCATTGTTTAATTAGAAGGCCTTTATTATGAATTGAGGATCTTATCTAAATGACTGGTGAGAAGTAAAATGCATTTGTGGAGGCTTGTGAGCTAGAGTTTAGAGAGGAGTTAACTGGTAAAATACCTAGAACCTTGCTAGCAAATTAGGGGAGATAGCAAAGAGGTGGGGGCTTGTGGGCTATATGTGTCTTAAGTAAAATTGGAAAGGGAGAGAAAGCAGGATCTAATAAATTTCAAATGGCCAGACTTTGAGTCAGGAAAACCTGAGTCCAAGACCAATATTGGCTGTGTTTTTAAATTTTTTTTTAGTGAGCCAATTGGGGTTAAGTGACTCTCCCAGAGTCACACAGCTAGTGAGTGTTATGTGTCTGATGCTGGATTTGAACTCAGGGACTCCTGACTCCAGGGCCAGTGCTCAATCCATTGGGCCATCTAGCTGCCCCCAACGTTGGCTATGTGACCATGAGCAAGGCACTATTTCTCAAAAACCCAGGCAAACACCTGTGACTACAAGATACAGACAGGAGGCCAAAGGAGTTTCGATGACATCGTAAGTCCAGGCCAAGAAAAGGGGGAAAAAAGTAGAAACTAAAGATTTGAAATAGAATGGAAAGCTATTTAACAGTCCCATGCATTCTTTTACTGTCAGTGGAGAAAGGAGATGGTTTTCAAGGAAAAGCTGTGTGTGTGTGTGGGGGGGTATGGGGTGTGGGTGTGGGTGTGGTGTATAATACAGCATTCATTCTTTAGCAGAAGCTTGGTAATAGATTTCTAATTCAACCCATCTTTCATTCTTTCAGTGGATTGGGTAAAGAAATGGAAGCTAAATCAGCCCATAATTGGACTGCTGGCTTTCTCATGATCTACCTCTGTGGTAACTACTTTTGTGCCAATGTTTTAGTCAACACAATTTTAGGGAACACAAGAATAACACAATCCCGTGTCCCTTCAGGAGTTTTATGATAAGGTGGGATGTCATATTTATTTTGCCTGTGTTCTGACGGTTATTTACATGAGGCATAGTCTCAGCTCAAATTCCACCTTTTGAAAGAAGTCTTTCCCGGTCCCTTTCTATGGTTGCCTGTCTCTGCCATTAGAATTTGAGTTCCTTGAAGGCTGGGACTGTTTTTTGCCTTTCTTCATATCTCTAGTACCTAGTACGGTGCCTGGCACACAGAAAGCACTTAATAAATGTTTTCTGTCTGACTACAGAACCAAAGATTCTTTTTAGTGGAACTGTTCATCCTAAGTGCAACTTCAAATCTTTTAGAGGGTGGGTGGGGGCCTAAAAGGGGCCTGCAAACACCTCAGGATTAATTTTTTTTTTATTGATTATTGGATTGTTCATTATTCAAATACATCTTATACCTTTCTGAAATGCCATAGAATTTGAAATTAACAGAATATGTGTAATTTAGTTATCTGTGGGTTAGATTCACTTATTACCACTTAATTGGTGTCATTGAGTGATCCAGTGCACGCAGACCTTTGTAATTCGAGTCGCACCTACTTGCTTAAAACAATTCTGAAAGGGCTTATGTTACTTTTCACTTGAACTGTTTGCTTTTCATCCCTAGATCTATGTATACCCTAGTATGTTTTATCTCAGTCTTAAAACTTAAAATAACACAAGAATTAACATAAAACAGATAATAGGTAATGCCAAATGAATTCTTTTTGTAAGTGGCTTTATGCCTCTCATTTAGTTTAAATTGAATGTGAAGTACTGCCCTTTCCCAATTGTCTCTTACTCTTTAAAATATTCATTTCAGGTTGGAGAATTAAAAAAAAATTATCCTTCACTGAAGTTACCATATTTCAGTACACAGATAGATCTACAGTATAAAAAGAGCTTTTTTTAGCTCTTTGGTCTGAGCCTTGGTGTTTTGTAGCCCTCATCACTGGCTGCCATGCCAACTGTTGCCATTGCCCTGGCTGCCAATTATAACTTTTGGTGGCTTGACACCTGACTTCTGCTCCAAACTAGCTTTATGCTAGCTGCTACTACTGTAGGAACAGATGTCCTGAAGGGACCAGGCAGGAACATTCTGCCCAGGGGGCTGGAGGTGGATGCTACTCTAAGAGTGGTCTGGCTTTTCACAATCTCTGAGGCTCAAAGACCATCCCCCATAGCAACACAAAGGTTTGGGTTGTTCACAGGGATTTCTCAAACTACCTTTCTTCCAAATCCTGCTAATTAAGCAAGCATTTTTTTAAGTGTCAGGCACTGTGTCAGATACCAGAGTTACAAATGCAAAACAATCTAGTTCCTTTCCCTCAAGGAGCTAACATTCTATTGGTTAGGTAGGCATAGCAGGTGGCAGACTAAGGAAAATTTTTTTTAAGATGTAAAATATATGCAAGGTAATTGGGAATGTCAGAGTTAATTTGGGAAATCAAGAAAAGACTCAGGCTTTGAAAGGAACTAGGGATTCCAAGAAGTAGAGATGAGAAGAGAGGACATTCCAGGTGTAGAGGACAAGTCAGTGAAGAGAAGGAAAGACAAAAGATAAAATGGCATGGACAAAGAAGAATAAGAAGGCCAATTTGACTGGAGTATAGCATGCACTATTAGGAGTAATGTGTAAACAGCCTGGGAATAAAATTAGTGGGAGTCAGATTATGAAGGTCTTTAAATGCCAGCATTCCTGGTGGATTGCTCAGCACTAAATTCATCAGGACAGCTCTGACCTTGGCCTAACTCATATCTAGGTTCCTGTCTTTGAGTGGTAAGCCCTGATAGATTGTGAAGAGTTAGTGTTCTACTTGCCTCCTTAATCTGTGGATCTGTTAAAAGCTTGGTGAGTGTGTGAAAGCCAAGTGTGGAACTCCACCAAGTCAACAACTTTATCTAGTAGTCTAGATAAAGAGGAGTCTGGTTATGGTGCTGCTGGGCCTCTCCGTTCACATCTCCCTGCCCCTCATTTCTAATCTTTTGTTCTAAGCTTTAGGCCTTTGAAAGTTGTGCCAAGGAGTCCATTTGAACCCACTCAGTTGTCCCTTCTGGGACCACTGTGAGCACTCCTGAGCCAATCCTCTTTCTACTTATCATGAATTTGGTGAGACCTTGATCCACAGCTTTGAGCCTTAGGACCCAGAATAGAAACCACCAGCTGAAAGGGCTTCAATTTTGGTTGTTTTTAGAACACCAGAAGAAAATATTCTTTCCATGGAATTCCTGGATTGGTCTACTGTTCTAGTATCCTTGGTTCTCTTTTACAGTCTACATCCTCCAAAGCACTGTGGAAAGTAGGCCAAAGGGCTTACTTTAGGAGCATGTGTGTATATGCAGTTCTTCTGGAGTCTCTTTCCTGTGTTTGACATCTTTCTGGCTGGTATTAGAAAATTAAATCCTGGAAAGATTGTGGGATCGTGGGTCATCTGGGGACTTCCTTGAGGAATCTGTAACATCTGGTTGCCTCATTCATTTCAGAAGAGAAATAAAAAATGGATGACTTTTTATGTGGCCTGAAGAATGTTAGTAGTTGAGCTTATGTGTCCTATCTGGATTATTGCATTGATCACATGGTATTGCCTGACCACATAACTTTCAGTTATGGTTGTTCTAAGGCCAACACCCTTTTCATGCCCTTTTTCTTTCTTCCTCATAAGAATTTTATCTTCATCCTTTGAGGGAAAGGAGAAGAGTCCATTTCTAATGAAATAGAAGAGTTTACTATTAAATGATGGAAAGAGATTGTGTTCCACATGGAAAAAAAATTCTCTTTTCTGTTCTTAATGTATGTTAGTAACAGAATAAGCAGCAAGTTCAGTTTAACTTGGAAATTCCCTCCTTATCAGTGTTAAATAAGGGAAATTCCTTGTGGTAAAGCAGTGTCACCCCAGGGACCCTACTAGTTATTTAAAATAGTTATAGTATTGTGATGTTTAAAAAGTTCGAGAGACACAATTTCTGAATAATTTAACAATTTTATTTATAATGTCAGCATTGGAATAAAAGGATGGTCCTTTGTCCTTCTCTCTCTTAGACCACAGGCAGTCTCGGTGGTAGGCTCACAGCTTAAATTGGAAGAGAGGTATTTGAGGGTGACAATCAGCTCTTATTGACTAACAATTAATGAGATAATGAATATTATAATGAGAGGCTGGACATGTTTTGATTATGTCATTTACTTCCAGCCTTGGGCAATCTATATAAAGAATTTATCCTATCCAACCCTGAGTAGAGCACAATGGCTGCCCCATCTGGCTGGAGTCTAGATAGAGGAGAAGGTTAGCTTAACCTTCAGAGACTGAGTTCTTGAAATGAGGATAAAAGAAAAAGGAAGAAATCTGAAACTCCAAGTCATTGGTTGTTAATAATAATTTCTCTCAGCATATGTATACATTCTCATTATTACCAGTGTTACCTATCTTTTTTTGTCATATTGGAATTTTGTTCTTTTAAGCACATGACTAGAAATGCTATCCCTCCATTATTATAAATTTTCACCTATGAAGTCCTTCCTTTCTTTCAAGGCCAACCTTAAAGGGACCACCTCCTCCATGAAACCTTCCCTGATGTTCCTTCTCACTGCTGCATGAAAGAGATCTGTCTCTGTAATTTTTCATAGCATTCTACCTGGGTTTCTTTCTCCTTTGCATTTATCATAGTCTCCTTTGTATCATAGCTATTTGTGTATCTTCCCTTATTAGATTTCCTGAACTCTTCAGCTTTTAGTGCACTCCTACTTTATCTTATATTTATTTTTAATGTATTTTGCATTTTTTATTTATATACCTGTTGTCTCCTCTGATATATTCTGCCTTGATGGCAGAAATGGCTTCATTTTTGTCTTTGTGTCACCAGTCCCTGGCATTTAGTAGGTGTTTAATAGTGCTTGATTAATACTAAACTCCTTGAGAGGGGAAACTGTTTTAAATTTCCCATGCTTATAACTGTGTCTTGCATATAGGAAGTAGTTAATAAATTTTTATTTAATTGAATTGAACCTGGAGCATGAATGCTATCTAGAGAGATGTATCAGTTGTGTTCCATGAGGATCAGAAATCCTTTATTATCTTTATTAAAAACCCAAATGAAGTAACAGAGAGCATGGGTATTTTCTTTTGATGGGACAAAATGAATAGGTTGCAAACAATTTGTAAGACAGGAATATGAATCAAACACAGCTTGATGAATTAGACAAATAATAAATCAGAGAGAATTATTGTTGAAAAGCCAAGGACAAGTCTTATATTCATATATTCATATATACTTGGTCTCATTATCGTCACATATATTTAGTCATAAATAACTAATAATCAGGCAACATAGATGCAGGGTCAGAAAAAACTGACTACTGCATCTGGAAGTGATAAAGAAACCACACTGTGAGCACATGATAGTCATCAAAGCATACATGTTGGGTGAGTTTGTTAAAGTGCTGAAATTGCAAAATTAAGCCTGTTCTAAGAAAGATATACAAGTATAGGGACTAGAATATGCCTTGGTTAGCACCTTTTATGCCTGAAATGAGCCAGAGAAAGGCCTTGTTCCTCCAATCATCATAAAGCCGTTAGGAGTAGAAAACCAACGAAAACTCATAGTAGAAATTATGAAGTTCCCTCACCATGTATTAAACAATGTCTATTATATTCTCTTTTTGTTAAGAAGATTGAAATATAATAAATGAAAAGGCATCCACAAATTAATATGAGGTAAAAAGAGGAAAAAAAAAACCCAACAATAAAATAAACTATTTTTACAGGCATCTGATAGTAGATGACTTTATTGGTGTACTCTCTTGAGGTGTGTATTTCTTTTCTTACCCTGGCATGATTGGAAAGTTCAACATATGAGGTAAAACTAAGAAAATGCTTTCATGAATGTTTTCAAAAGATTAGATGATATTACTACCTATCATTTACATTCATATGCAATGGAAAATATTCTTGCTTGAATTGTAAATAGAATGCCAGGGATACAAAGGAAGGTAAAAAATATTCTCTGATCTCAAGGAGATCATAGTCTAATGGGGAAGGCAACATACAAAAAATTTTGTTCAAAATAGATAAATTCAAGATAAATTGGAGATAATCTTAGAGGGAAGCCATTAAGATTAAGAAGACCTGGGAAAGGCTTCTTGCAGAAGGTAGCACTTTAGCTGAGACTTCAAGGAAGCCTGGGAGGCCAGGAGGCAGAGATTAGGAAGAAGAAAATTTCAGGCATGTAGGACAGCCATTAAAAATGTCCATAGTCAGGAGATGGAGGTTTATGTGTGAGGAACAGCAAGGAGGCCAATGCCAGTGGGTTGTAAAGTACGTAGAGGAGAGCAAGGTGTAAGAATAGAGACGTAAGAGGGGGGCTGGGTTTTTGGAGTGGTGTGGAGTATATTTCCCTCAGAAATAGTGGGGTCTTCAAGTACCAGTTGACTGATGATTCTTCAATAATATTAGAGATCAGATATATGCTTTGGGTAAAGGTTGGAATTGGTTACCTACATGGTTCTTTCTAGCTCTAAGATCTTTCTTTTACAATTTGAGCAGCCCTACTTCTGTTGGGAGGAATATGGTAAGATTCAATAGTTATTTAATCAAAGTCTTCTTGCATTGTATAATAGTTGGTGCAAAAAGCTTATATATATATACACACATAAACACATATACTTACACATACATACATATATATGTACACATACATACACGTGTAGACACATGTATTTATGGTCCAACCCTGTGATTTAATAAGTCTATTATTCTCCAAGTAAAGACAATCATTCCACATTAGCAGTTTTTCTTCAATTCATAATCTTAAGAGTTTCTTGGGGGCAATAAGAGGTTAAGTGTCTTTTACAGAATCACACAGTCAGTATACATGACAGGAAGGACATGAATCCAGGTCATCCTGACCCTGAGGCTGGCCCTCTATGCCAGGCTAATACTAGCTTATCTTTCTTAAATTAAAATATCAATCACTTCTGGGGGGAAATCTCCCTATTTTTCTTTGAAATTAAACCCTCCCTTGTAAGAAAGAAGAAGAGTTTAACAAAAGCAACCAATACAATGACTATATGTGGTGACATATACACTATTCTACTCCAGTTGTTCCTTGTCTCTGCTAAGAAAAAGAATGCATTTTTCTTTATCAGTTTTCTGGGGCCATTATTGTTTTTTTCTGTTACTCAGAGTTCATTTTTTTTTTAGTGATCTTTTCATTTACATTGTTGTAGACATCATATTGTTCTTTGCGTTTTCCTTATTTCACTTATCAGTTTATGGAAATCTTATCGTGTTTCTCTGAATCTATCATATTGATAATTTTTTACTATATAAAGTATTTGATTATATTCATGTGTCCTAATTTACTAATCCACTTCCCATTCAATGACACTCACTTTACTTTCAAATCTTTGCAACCACAGGAAGTATTACTATGAATATGTTATATATGTTGGAACTCTTATGTCTTTGACTTCAGTAGGGATATAAGACCACCAGTGAAAATGCTGTCAAATGGAATGAACTGCATTTATTCACTTTTCTTATGGAGTTACAAATCATAGAATGGTTTGGCTATACATAGATACGTACATACATACATACACACACACATATATATGTAGTGTTATCGTTCTTTTTTGGTTGTCTTTGCCAATTTATATGGTGTCAGATGTTTTAAATTCTGTTTCTTTTATTAATGACAATTTCAAGCATGTTTTATTTGATCACTATTTATAGTTTTTTATTTAAGAACCATTCGTATTCTTTGATCATTTATCTATTGGAAAATGGCTTTGAGTCTTAATTTGTTGCAATTCCCTATATAGCTTAGATGTCAGATTTTTATCAGTGGTATATGGTGCAAATATTTTTTCCTGCTCAACATTTCTTTGTCTTTACTGACTTAGTTAATGTTTTTTTTTAATTTTATGCAATCAGAATTATTCTATTTTTTCCTCTTAAGATCCTCTCTAACCCCTGATTTGATTAAGATTTGTCCCCTTTGCTGTAGTTGCAAAAAGTAGCCCCTTTCATTTTCCTACATATTTTTTATCATGTGACCTTTTATATTATGCCACATATTCATTTAGAGTTTATTGTGGAATGTGATATAAGTTCCAGAACTAAGCCCAATTTTCCCAATAATTCCTGTCTGAAAGATAATCTTTTCCTTTGAAGTATGTATTTTTGTATTAATCAAATCCTAGGATACTATATTTAAAAACAGTATTTGTGGTTCTTGCTTATCCAATCTATTCATCTGTCTTTTTTATTTTTAAGTCAATACCAATAGCTTTGATTATCACTGACAATCTTTATTTATCACTGCTTTACGATGTAGTTTGAGGTCTGATAATGCTATTCCCCTTTTACTTCCTTTTTCATTATTTTTCTTGAGCTTTTATATGTGTTGCTCTTATAGATTAATTTTATTATGTTTAGCTCAATAAATTATTTAGCTCAGTGAGACTTAATATGGCCTATGCAGGGCTTCTTACACTTTTTCCACTCGCAACCCTTTTTCCCCTTTTTGGCAGAGTTTTTTGGCACTGTGTGATGGCATGCACAGTATAAAGTGCACATGTTTTGGTTTAGAACCAAGGCTGCAGCAAAGTTGAGTGATGCGACATGGGCAAGTGCTGCAAGAAAAACCTCGGATTCATTACATGTTTGATTTTGAGTTAATTTTTGGTCATTGTGCATTCAGAAACCTTTTACTGTTGCAAGATTTTTTTCCCCACAGTTAAAGAAGCACTGGAGGACACAGGCCCTAGAGGATAGAGAGTCAGCCTTGGAACCAGGAAGACCTGGGTTCAAGTACTGTCTCTGACACATACTGGTCTTGTGAGCTCTCAGTGTTGTAGGCAATTTTCTAAAATTACAAATTGCAGAGGTGGGGCTGACTTGCATTGGTAGAAGGAGTTTCTTAACACAGAAGTTCTCTACATTAATGTATATAGGTCTAGTCTTCCATCAGTAAAATATCCCCTTAGTAATTAGTAAATTTTAAAATGAGTTTAGATAGTGTCATAACTTTTCTTATATCACTATAGCCCAACTATGATCCTGGATATTTCCATGGTTATTTGTCTTCCTTTATTCTTGTAAAGAATGTTTTAGGGCAGCTAGGTGGTATTGTGGATAGAGCACCTGGCCCTGGAGTCAGGAGCACCTGAGTTCAAATCTGGCCTCAGACCCATAACTCTCCCTAGCTGTGTGACTCTGGGCAAGTCACTTAACCCCAAATGCCTCACAAAAAAAAAGAGTGTTTTATAGAGTGTTTTTATATGAATCTGGTGAGTGTCTAGGTAAATAAATTCCCAGATTACATAACTATGTCATGCTCTTTATAGAAATAAAAAGACAGCTATTCAGTGATCATGGTTGGGCCATGCCATTACTTTACATTGCATTTTGTAGCTATTTTGAATGGAATTTCTCTTATTTCCTCTTGATTTTTCTTAGCTTTATAGAAATTATTCTTTTTCATAGAAATACTAATGATTTTTGTGGATTTATTTTCAATTCTACTTTACTGAAGCAATTAATTGACTCAAATAGTTTTTTTCACTGATTCTTAGAAAGTTTCTTAATATACTATTCTATCATCACATGCATATAGATACATCCAAAAAGCTTTATGATATTAGGTCTGCTACAAGGTGAAGTGGATCATATCATCACAATTCAGATGTGGGAGAGTGGCCTTAGAAATTGTCTAATCCATTCTCCACTTCCCCGCTTCATTTTGTAGGTGAGGAGAAAAAAGTCCAGAGAATCATTAAGTGACTTGCCTAGGGTCACACAAAATATGGTGCCATTGATCCCTTCTGGCTCTAGTCCTTGTTTTGTGTGCTTTATATTCCAGCCAAGCTACTCTGTTCTCTATCTCAAAACATGTTTTCTCTTACCTCTGTGCCATTGCTTACTTAAACTGTTTCTTGGGTCTAGAATCATAAATCATTTCCCCCACCTAGGAAGGCTCTTCTGGATTCAACAACTGGCCTTCTCCCCCATCACTTTATTTTGTAGCTCCGTAGCATTGTCTTATTATCTGCCTAGACTTTATATTAAAAAAAAATTGTGTCTTTCGGCATTTAACACAGTAGCAGTTAATAAATGGTTTCATATTCAATTTCATTCAACAAATGTACCAACAATATGCAAAGTACTGTAGTGGATTCTGGGGATACATAGATGAAGAACAACACAGTCCTTGACCTCAGTCTATTAGAGGGGATACTCAGTAGATGTGCACAGATGAGTATAAGACAACAGAGAATGTGATAGGGAAAATGGTTAAAAAACAAAACAAAAAAGACCTAGATCAAGGGTGGGAAATGTGCTGCCTGGAGGCCACATGTGGCCTTCTAGGTCCTTGGGTGCAGCTTTTTTGACTGAGTCAAGTCTTACAGAACAAATTCTTCTGTTAAAAGGATTTGTTCTGTGAAGTTTGTATTCAGTCAAAGGGCTGCACTTGAGCACCTAGAGGCCCATATGTGGCCTTGAGGCAGCACGTTGCCAATCTCTGGCCTGGGTAATTAAAGGCAGTGAAGAACATTTGTAGCTGGAAACATTGGGACATTGACCAGTTAACCAACCTAGGTTTCCAACAAGAAAAGCATGTTGAATGTCAGCTCCTTGAGGACAAAGAAATATTTAAATTTACCAGCACCTCACATTTTTGGGCTTAGTGCTTGAAAATTCTTGTTGGCTTGAATTGAGTGGGTAGAGATGAAGAGAGAGGAAATTCTAGGTGTGGGAGGAATGGCTTTTAAAAAAAAAGTTGTCATATTTTTGGCCAAAAGTTTATGCTATTTTTTGGGTTAATGTTTTAAGAATCAATATTAATTCACTTGTCAATTTCCCATTCTCTTTTTGTATGAGGAAAACACTTCTATTAATTTCAATCTTTGGACTAGGATATACAATACTATAGTTCATGTTTGTCAGTTTGAGATTCTAAGGTTAAATCAATGTGAATAAATAATAAATAATTACTGTTTCCTTGATAAACCATTAAAATTTTTTTTTTTGTGTTGGTATTCTTTCTTAGATTAGAAAGACAAGGCCATAGACTTGAAATATTTAATAAGAGGAAAGGACAGATATTCTCACCACAGTGCTAATTATCTTGCCTGTCTTTGGATTCATTATGAGAAACATGTATAAATGGGATAGTTTACAAAAGTGAGACTATGCTAACCAGAGCCAAGCATAGTTGCGGGGTTGTGCTATTTAGATTTCTTTGTCGAGCCAAATAACTCAATTTTGCTATGTAAACACTGTTGCTGAATGAAAATTTTTGGATCTCTCCTAGGCAGAGATGGACTAATTTTTCATTGTTTGGAAGTCCAGACTAAGTTCACCAATCTGTCTTGCTTATGAACTGAACCAGATTTGATTACATGTTGCCAAAGGAGAAAGTCAGTCTGACACCAGTCAATTGTTCTCCACTCCATATCAAAATGCAGACAGAAAGGAAAATCATCATTATTTTAACACTTATAGGACTATTTAATTTAATGACATCACCTCTTTCTGTATCCTGATTCCTTCTTCCCTCTTTTGTAAAAGTTCAGTGACCTGAATCTGAGCTTTGGCTTCAGAATTTGGAAGATGTGAACTTTAACCATCTAAATGTTGAATTAATCTTATTTCATGGGTTGTTGAGTTCATTCCTCCACAAAAATCTTGCTAGCCTTGTTGAGTATTGAAGTGGCTTATGGCTCTTAAAAGCCGTGCCAGGGTAGCTGCAAATTCTTCTGTGCTGGTAGGAGTATAATCTCCTCAACAAACTGTCTGTTTACCAAGCACTGTCCTGGTTAAGTACAGATAACCTTATCACCAGTAGGTTGGTGGGTAGATAATGAAATCTTTATTCAGGAGAACCCATGAAACAAAGAAAACCACCAAATAGCTATTGGTCCTATGTAGCCCTTCCCCACTTCTGTAGTTACCATGGCAGAAAAGTAGAAAATGAGGATGGAGGGTACTAAGAAAAACTTAGCTTATTTATAAACATTAACTGTTGGTCCTTTAGATATGCAATATTTACCACTTGTGTTCCATGTCCAACAAGCCAATAGGTAACCTGAGAAAATGAGCTACCCTAATATTGCTATGGAATAAATGAAGCCAGAAGACAAAGGGAAGGCACAGCTAAATGGAAAGGTAGTTCAGAGATTCTCCAGGGAGTAGTGAATGAAAGATTGGCTATAATTGGTTCCAAAGACAATAGGAAGCAACATTTCATGGGATATTTTTTGAACTTTCTTTGTGTACTGCTTATGATGAACGTAAGTGAAGAATCCATGATGAAGATGACTGCAGCTTAAATCTGAATATCTGTAACATATGAAAAATTTTACAAACTTGTCCAAAATTAATTATTATCTATTTTGATATTAAATTATTTCAGTGCAAAAGTGTCAATGGGGGAGAGTGTGGGATGATACAAAATATGTTGGAAAATATGGTTCAAGATAGAGAAACAATAGAAGCCAAATACTTTTTTTTTTCCTTTTTCATTGGTGAGGCAATTAGGGTTAAGTGACTTGCCCAGGGTCACACAGCTAGTAAGTGGCAAGT
>NW_020954590.1:72433853-72457272 GCF_900497805.2 Vombatus ursinus | reverse complement strand
CCTTTTCCAGATAAGGAAACTGAGGCAATCAGGGTTAAGTGACTTGCTCAGGGTCACACAGCTAGTAGGTGTCTGAGGCTGGATTTGAACTCATGAAGATGGGTCTTCCTGACTCCAGTCCAGGCATGCTGTCCATTGCACCACCTAGCTGCTCCATATCAGGGATACCTTATTAAAAGAGATTCAGAAAGTCTTTGAAATGCTTAGAATCACATGGCATCAAAAAATGAAATTGAGTTTAGTGCAGACAAACCATTGAATTTTAGGATCCCAAAGCTCTGAATGTGATGAGAGATATCATGAGTTTTCTAGCTTGTTAATGTAATATTTTGTCATGAACTTTTTTTTATTCTCAAAGTTACTACAGAGATATAATAGACGTATCTACTTTGTGAATTTAAACTGAGATATAAGGTGGAATGATGTCTGTTTGAGCATTCTTGTTTTCCCATGACATTCATGTTAGAGTATAGTGAGGCAAAAGACACTGTAGTATAGAGGAAAAAAACAATGGTTTTAGAGTAGAGAGTTGTGCTCAAAGTTTGGTTCCAGTACTTACTAACTGTGTGACCACAGGCAAGTTGCAAAATCTTTCTGGCTCTCGGTTTACTTATCTACAAAATGGGGATAATAATATAGGAATAATCTTGGAGATTTGTATGTAAATTTATACTACATAATATAAGCTGTATCATTATCCTCATATTTTATTATCATGTAAAGCTGTTTGTACTTTCAGTTTTTAATAGTAAAGGTTGTAGGTGTTGATTTACAGTTCTGGGTCCTGCATAGTGCCTTGCTATCTGGTTTGTATCATATGGCCTAGAGCCAGGAAAAACCCAAACCAGAACAAACCTGCTGCCTGAACATTTCTCTGCTTTTTTTGAACCAAATTTTGTGTAGGAATGATGACCTGGATATTATTTCTTTTTTCATCGTGGTCAAGAGAGAGTCTCAGGATGTTAAATGAAAGTCAATAAAGAATGCTTTGTGAACAGTTAGGAGTACTGCTGATTGGATTAGCTTCCACTATCTATTTGTGCTGCTACTCCCAATAGTCTTTGAGGTTGATTGAGAGCTGGAAGGTTACCTGCTGATGAGTGACCCTTTTAAATTTCATTCTTCAACAGACCTTTTAAAAGGCCTAAATGTGGGGACAGCTAGACAGCACAGTGGATAGAGCACCAACCCTGAAGTCAGGAGGACCTGAGTTCAAATCTGGCCTTAGACTTGACTTGTACTAGCTGTGTGACCCTGGGCAAGTCACTTAACCCAATTGCCTTAAAAAAAAAAGGCCTACTATGTGTAAGATACTGCTGGATATACATTTCTCACTATCCAATAGAAAATACATTTTTGTCTAATATTATCCTTCATATAAGGGCATCTACATAGCACAGTGGATAGAGTGCCAGGCCTGGAGTCAGGAAGACTCATCTTCATGAGTTCAAATCCAGCTTCAGACACTTACTAGCTGTGTGACCCTGGGAAAGTCACTTCATTCAGTTTCCTCATCTGTAAAATGAGCTGGAGAAGGAAATGGCAAACCACTGTAGTATTTTTTGCCAGGAAAACCCCAAATGGGTCATGAAGAGTCAGACATGACTGAAAAATGACCAAACAACAGCATCCCTTATATAACTTGTACTTTTGTTTTTTTTTTATTATATAATGAGACAAAATTTAAAAAAAAAAACATTTGATTTCCCTTATAATCTAGGTATGTGTGTATGTGATAAAATCAGAGAAGTATGATATAATCAATAGAGGAACCCAGAGTCAAGAAGACTTGGGTTCAAATCTTGTCTCTAACACATGCTGGCGTTGTGACCATGAGCCAAGCACTTCTCAGCGTATTAGACAACTCTCTAAGACCCTTAAGTTGCAAAAAAGATGCTACTCTGCATGCATCAAGGGAGTCCATCACCATATGATCCCTATGCCAATGAAATCACAGGCCAGTCAAAGAGTTTATAAATCAGTTGCCTCTGTATCTGCATTAGTAGAAGAAGTTTCCATGTGAGGAGTTCCCTAAACCAATGAAAAAACAGGCATAGAGACTAACAAAACCAAACATAGATGATCAAATAACACACTCCTAAACAAGTCATTATGGCGTCTTTCTACCCAGAGTAAAATCTTTCCTTTCCTTCACAAAGGTTTGAAAATCTTGAATATTTTCAATTTTCTAAGCACTAGGAGAAAGGAAAAAAGGCTATTAATGGTTCATTAAAAACATAACATTAACATTTTATTTTTTGTTTTAAGCAGAAGTGAACAAACCTACAACCATTGTAGTTATCCTGATTGACAGCCTATAAAAAACTAGCATGGAATCAGTAAAGACAATTTTTCTTTTTAATTTGATTGACATATATAACTACTGAAATCTTAGCTTGATTTTTTTTATTGTTGGGAAGCTCCAGTCCTAACAAAAGAAGAATTTTCTATTGATGAAGAGGAGGTTTCCCACATGCTTCTGTCCTCAGATAGTATCCTTCTCTGTGAAAATGACAGTGATACAGAAGAAATTTGTCTGTCCGTCCATACTTAAAAAAATAAAGCAGGTTAAAAATGCATACCCCAATTATACCCTAAGGAAGGTGATGATGGAGATAAAAGTTCCATCTGTACCAAGATATTCATAGCAGCCTTCTTTGTGGTAGCAAAAACTTGGAAACGTGGATATCCTTTGAGTACTAGATGAATGAATAAATTATTGTATATGAATGTAGTGGAATATTATTGAACCATAAAGTGACAAATATGAGAAATTCAGAGAAATATGAGAAGACTTGTATGAAGTATGTGAAGAAAACTGAACAAGAGAATATACTCATTCACATATACATAGTGACTACACAGTAATGTAAAATGAAAGCAATTCTAAAAGGCAGTTTAACACAGATTAGTTGTAATGAATAATCTTGCTTCTGGAGAACAGAGAATGAACTGCATGTCCCTGCTCTTTATAGAGATGTGGGGGCTTTGTGAATATAGAATGTTGTTCATATTGTCAAATATTGATTTCATTGGTTTTGCTCAACTGGCTTCTTTGTTAAAAGGGATACCTGTATGGATAGGCATATATTGGGAAATAATTGATATTAAAAAAGTGTTAAAACAAGAAAAAATGCAGATTATTACAGATCATTGGAAGTAGCCCAATGTTAGCATATCAACATCTATATCTAGACACTGAATATGGACAATGAGCTGAAATTCAGAATGTAGAGTAAGAGAAAATCCCAATTATCTTGTTATCTATTGTTTAGTGCTTTCAGTGATTAAAAAGTTCTCACTGCTGCAAAAATCCCATCTTTTTACTACCCACATGCTTTATGGCTATAAATCACAGAATACTTGATTTCAGAAAAAAAGCCAAAGGTCAATGGAAAGCTATGTGATGGGTTTATGTAGGTATTTGCATATTTTAGAATATATGTATCAAAAGTATCAAGACATTATTAATCTTAGGTCTAGGTCTCTGTTTCTTCATCTGTAATCTAAGGATCTGTGCTAAAGCATAGATCATGGCCATATCTACCTCTGAGTCCTATAATTGAGAAAACCAGAAGCTTCTATGTATCGATTGAAAAGGAGAATGAGAATCAACACATATATATATGTTATATATGTGTGTATATGTCTATATGTAGATATATACACATCTATTACACAAACATATGTGTATATATCTTTATACACACACACATATGTATGTATGTATGTATGTATGTGTGCAGATAGTAGAATTTTACTCCTGAGATAGTAGAAGATTGGGAGGAGCACCTCTTAGGTTAGGCTGTTGATCTTTGTTTTTGAAGAGGACCAAAATGACATCATTATGCTAGAGTCAAGTTTTAGTGTGTCCGACTGTAACTGATCAGACCAGTATGAGCTTGGTATGTTCTACCACAGGTAGGGCACAAATAGTCCATGTGAACCTTTGGGGTGGATTCTCTAAGTTAGCATATCTTGTGTTTCTCTTGAGCTATTTCACTTCTGCTTTGTTATAGAGCATAGAACCTTTTCTGATGTGGACATGCCATGCTAAGCGGTCCTGTGCCAGTGTCTCCTATGTCACACAATCAATTCCAAAGTTCTTAAGAGAGACCTTGAAAGTGTCCTTGTATCACTTCTTCTGACCACATGTGAACACTTGCCCTGTGTGAGTTCTCCATAAGATAGTCTTTTTGGTAAGCGAATGTTTTGCATTCGAGCAATGTGGCCTGCCCATTGGAGTTGTGCTGTCATTGCTTGGCAGTTTAGTTCAAGAAAGGACCTCAGTGTCTGGTATCTTATCCTGCCAGGTGATCTCTAGAATCTTCCTAAGACAATTCAAATGGAAGAGATTCAGTTTCCTGGCATGGCACTGGTATACTGTCAGGTTTCATAGGCATACAACAATGAGGTCAGCACAACAGCCCTGTAAACTTTCAGTTTGGTAGTCAGTCTAATACCTCTTCTCTCCCATACTTTCCTTCGGAACCTCCCGAACACTGAGCTAGCTCTGGCAATGCGTGCATCAACCTCATTATCAACATGTACATTCCTAGAAAGTATACTACCAAGGTAAGTGAACTTATCCACAGCATTCAAAATTTCTCCATTTGCTGTAATCGATGGTTCCAGGTATGGATGGTGTGGTGGTGGCTGATGATGGAGCACCTGTGTTTTCTTGGTGTTAATTGTTAAGCCAAAATTAGCAAAAGCAGCAGAGAAACGGTCCATACTTTGATGCATCTCAACTTCAGAGGCTGCATTGAGTGCACAATCATTTGCAAATAGAAAACCATGCACCAACACTCCCTATACTTTGGTCTTGGCATGCAGTCTTCAGATTGAAGAATTTACCATCTGTGTGATAGCTGACCTTGATGCCATGTTCATCCTCATTGAAAGCATTTGACAACATGGCTGAAAACCTCGTGCTAAAAAGCATGGGAGCAAGTACATAACCTTGTTTCACTCCATTGGTGACTGGGAAAACACAAGAGCATTGTCCATTATTCAGGACCCAACAAGTATGCCATCATGAAATTGATGTACAATGCTGATGAACTTATCTGGGCAACCAAATTTTGACATCATTTTCCATAAGCCCTCACGACTGAAAATATCAAAAGCCTTGGTCAGATCTACAAATGTTGTGTACAGACCTCCGTTCTACTCCTGGCATTTCTCCTGGAATTGTCAGGCAGCAAACAGCATATCAATTGCTCCTTAGCCCTTTCTGAAGCCACACTGGCTCTCAGGTAGATGACCATCTTCCAGGTTAAGGATCAGCCTATTAAGGAGGACTCATGCAAGAATCTTGCCAGCAATGACTAAGAGAGAGACCCTACCTGCCCCATGATTGTCATAGGACAATCTATTTCTTTTGCCTTTATAGAGAAGGACAATGGAGGCATTCTTGAACTCCTGGGGGATAACCTCCTCTTGCCATATAACCTGGAAAATTTCAGTCAGCTTTTGTATGAGCAGTGGACCCCCACCTTTAAATCTCAGCTGAAATACAATCAGCACCAAGTGCTTTGCCACATGAAAGGAACCTAATGGCATTCAAAACCTCTTCTTCAGTTGGAACTTCAGCTAGGGAGGGATTCACTTTAAACTGAGGTAAATGGTCAATGGCTTCAGCATTGGTTGATGATGGTCTGTTGAGAACACTATGAAAGTGTTTAGCCCACATCTCTAATATCATGTCCTTATCACTGATCAATGTGGCTCCATCAGCACTGAGTAATTGAGATGCACCATAAGTCTCTGGCCCATAAATAGCCTTCAGGGCATCATAAAAACACTTTGGATTGTTACTATCAGCATAAAACTGAATTTCATCTAACTTCTTACTGAGCCAAGAATCCCTAAGCTTTGCTTATACTTTACTTTTGATGGAATTAAATGTTGCCTTCTTAGAGATGGATGAACTATCCTGCTGGTAAACCCTGTGGAGTTTTCGTTTTTTCATTTAACAGCTTCTGAATTTCCCCATCATTTTCATCAAACCAGTCTTGATGTTTGTGAGTGTTCTGACCCAGATGAGCAAATGCAGTGTTATACACCAAATCTCTGAAAGCTGCACCTTCCTTTTCTGCTCCATTGTTGCCAACTGTGTGTTGACTCAACTTTACCTCCAAGTTAGCAACAAACTGTTCCCGCTTAGAGAAGAGCTCTAATCTATTGATGTTAATTCTTCTGGTAGTCATTTTGCCTTGGGGACACTGCTTTTGTTGAATGTCAATATTTAGCTTAGAGAGGGTAAGTCTATGATCAGTCCAGCACTCAGTGCCACACATTGCCTTTGTACCTCTCACATCCTATCTGTCTCTTCTCCTTATAATCACATAGTCTTTTAAATGCCAACATTTGCTGTGAGGGTGCATCCACGAAGTTTTATTGTGTTTAGGTAAATAGAAGACAGTGTTGGTGATGAGAAGATCATGAGATGCACAAGTCTTCAGTAGTAAGTGACCATTGCTATTACTGTTTCCAACTCCATTCCTCCCTAGAACTCCCTGCCAAATCTGATAGCCTGAGCCTACTCTAGCATTAAAGTCATCCAGAATTATAAGCTTGCTCTCTTTTGGCACATTGCTGATAAGGGACTCCAGATCTTCATAAAATTTTTTTTTAACCTCATCAAGGTTTGTCTTGGTGGGAGCATAGGCACTGATGATGGTGGTGTGACATTTTCCCGCAAGTGGTAATTGCATTGTTATGAGCCAGTCGTTCACTCCTTTTGGTAGGCATACAAGCTGGTTGATTAGATTAGTTTTGATTGCAAAACCTACACCAACTTCACAGTGCTCCCCTTCACTGTGGTTACTCCAGAAAAACATGTATCCAGCTCCAGCATCAGTAAGGTGACCTTCATTTGCTAGCCTTGTTTCACTCAGGGCTGCTATTTGGATGTGATACCTGCTGAATTCTCTTGCAACAAGAGCTGTTTGTCTTTCAGGTCTACTGGATTTTGTGTTGTCTATAAGTGTGTGCACAGTTCATGTGCCTCTGGTGAGTGGAATTGTCTTTGTACATGTTTTTTTGAACTTTTTTTTGTGTTTTGATCACAGAGTGAGATTCCCCTCCTGCTACAGTAATCAGGCCAAGGTTGGGTAAGCAGACAATTTTTAGGGCACTTTTTCTAGCCCCTTCCTCCCACCAGGAGATGAGCAGTGTGATCCTTAAAAGGCTGCTCAGACAACCAGGGGGCTGCCAAATCCCACTGCTGCTTCCAGTGAGAAACGACCCTATGGCCTGGGCCTTCTGTGTGCAGGATTGTGACTACAGCTCCCAGTGTATGTACATCTGCTGCTTTGTCACTTGCCCATTGCCACAGAACTTTGAGACATGTAAAATGGTAAAATGGTATGGGTGATGTGCTTTGATTCACGAGTAAATTGGATTAAGTGAGGAAGAGTTGCACAAGGTCGTCAGCCTCATTCTTTCCTCCAGAGTCATCACAGTCCAGTGGCAGGACAGAATCAAGACAACTAGTGATGGCTCGAGATGCAGTGAATGATCTTGGTGTCTTCAATGTCTACCTAAGCTCTGAGTGCTCCACAGAGCTTGCTTCACCTGCCTTCATGACCATTGGAACAAATTGTCCTCATCCTCCCATTCCACCAGAGGAAGTCTTCACATGCTTGGGGTAGATACCCCCTTAACTCACCAATGGGGTTGAGACCCCTTGGTAACCTCAACCTGGTGTAGCCCATCAGCCAAAATGGTTTATTGGGTTGTGGCCACTGGGCATGCTACAGCTTCTTGGAGCCACAGGTGAGAGGTAGAACAGCAGCCCTGAAAAGAGCTCAACAGCCTTCACACCAGAGGTACTAGTCTTCCATGAACACCCCCTATGCTCTATTATATTACTTAGAGGGGAACCTCTAAGTACATTGGCTCTGTATGGAGTGTTTATGGGAAAAAATATTGAGAAGACTAGAAAGAGATGAGAAGACATGTAGAATGATTACAGCTTGCATTGCTGGAGACAATCATAGTAAAACTGTATATTTTGCTCTGAAATGCTGAAGTATAAGTCAAACAAATAAAAAATATTTATTGAATACATGAATTCCTTTATCCACAGAGGAAGTATTCCATTTAAGAATTTGCTTTTTCAGAAACCTTACAACCTGAATTGAAATAAAATGGGACATTGGGCAAGCTAGATTATGCCAAAAAAAAAAAATAAATACTGCCATAAAGTCAAATATGTCATACAGCACAAATCTGAGAATCTTGGGGCAAAAGTGGGAGAGTATGAGAGCTGGCTTAAAGTTAAGAAAAATGAATGGGGGCTTACCTATTCTCTAGAAGTGAAGATATCCAGAGAGGTGAAAGGGTGATGAGTAGGGATATAAGAGGTACTCTGCCAGTAGACATATTTGTGCTAGGGCAGGGCTGACTCCAAGGCTTGGAAGAAGCCAGGGAAGAAAAAAAATATTGATTTATTTAACCCTATAGTATTACTATAGCACTAATTAAGTGCAGGAGGAGGTCAGAGAAAGGAGAGAACAATGTAGACTAGGGAAATCACAGAATCTTGGAATTTGAGTTGGAAGGGACCTTAGAGAACATTTAGTTACTTAAGTTGTCTTTGTATTTCAATCATCTAGATCATTTAAGACTTAGAGCTAGAGCTAGAGTGAAGACAGTGAACATGGAGGTCAGGCTATATGGACTTGTATTTGTTATTCCACTGGCATATGTAGAAACTCCCAAAAAGAAAATTCCCTCCACTGATGCAGATATGTACTTTCTTGCCACTTACAGTCTAAAAGAGTTTCCTAAAACACTGATTGTTTGTGACATACCTATGGGAGAGGCAAATAGGAGATATTTTGAAGAAGGAGAGACTAGGACTTGGTGACAGATGGATACAAAAGAGGAAAGAGAACAGAACCAAAGGTGACTCAAATGCTTCTAGCAGAGGAAAGTGAAATAATAAATTGACAAAAACTTCAGAATGGTTGCCATATTCTCAGCACCATATTAGATGCTGCAGTGGATAGAGCGAAGAGATGAAAAATATCTTCCTCCAGAGTTGTCAGCCTAGATTGAGGAAACAAGAGTAACACAGAAGAAACAAAACTGAGCATAGAAAAATGAAGTATGATGAAGTGTTTAAATGTTTGGCACTTCCTTTAAGTACCATAGAGTATCAGAGGAGAGGACTTATGGGTTCAGACTTGGAAAGGTAGCTGGTTTTTTTGCAAGGGAGAGACCTTGGTTCTGGACATAGTAGATCTGAAGTAAGGAAAATTGTTCTGCACATAGCTAGAAATATGTAGATAGAGAGTTCAAGTGAGAAGTCAGGGCTGTAGATGTTGATGTAGAAACCATGAACATTGTGATAACGGATGTGGATACACAGTCCAAGCAAGGGAACAGTTTCTTTTTCATGTAGGTGATTTGGGTCTTCCATTGCTTCTTTGTACAATTAAACTCTTTTGTTTTGATGGATTGAGGTTTTCCTTTTCCTAAAAAATTACCTTTATGCTATAAAAATTTTCACTTAGATAATAAAGAAGTCAGTGCTGCAGTATTTTGTCTCCTCAGATAATCATTTGGCACTATAAAGGAGATCTGGGAAAACTTTTTCTCTTGAGTTTATTTTAAATCACGTTTTATAAGTTCCTAGTCTCAGTGAGTTTCTTGTTTCTCCTTTTCTCCTTCTACTTAAGAGGCCATCAAAAGGGGATGATAATAAATAGCTTTCTTACTTCCCTCTGGGAACCGTGGGAGTCAGGTGAGATCCTGTAGGTGGAAATTCAGTAAAAAGTGTAAAACATTGTACCAGTGAGAGGTATGAGTATTCAGAACCCATTTTCTAAATAATTATAGATTCTTTAATAGATTTCTCATCATAATAAACTCAAAGAAAAATCTCAAATGTGTTTCTATCCATATTTCTAATTGAATAAAGAACATAGAGCATTGATTAAATGCTTAAGTTTAGTAGAAGCATTTATTAAGTACCTATTGTATGCCAGATACTATGCTAAGTACTAGGGATACAAGGAAAAGAAAACACAAAAAACAAATAATTCCTGCACTCAAGGAGCTTCCAGTTTAATGAGAGACAACATGTAAACTACTACGTAGAGAGATTTGTGTGAAACAAATTGGAGATAATCATGGAGGATAGATGCTAAGATTAAGGAGGACTGGGAAAGCTTCTTGTAGAAGGTGGCACTGTAGCTGAGACTTCAAAGAATTTAAGTATGCCAAAAGATAGAGATATAATAGGAGAGCATTCTAGACATGGGGGCAATCAATTAAAATTCCCAGATTTGGGAGCCAGAGTATAGTGTGTGAGAACAGCAAGGAGATCAATGCCATTTGATTGCAGAGTACATGGAGTAGGGAGTAAGATGTATGAAGACTGGAAAGGTCGGAAGGGGGCTAGGTTATGAAGGGTTACCAAGGCCAGGTGGCACTTTCTGTTTTACTTGTAGTCTTAGTTGCTGGGGGCCACTAAGAGGTTCAATGATTTTGCTTTGTGTCATAGAACTGGTATTTGTCAGAAGAGGGATTGAAGCTCAGTTTTTCAGACTGGAGGCCAGTTTTCTAACCACTATTTATCACTGCCTTTTAACTCAGTGTTTATTAACCTGAAAAGGTGGGGGCAGGTCAGAGTGCTTCTATAAAAATTCTCCTCTAGATGAAAAGCTATTGTTGTTCAGTCACTTCCATCTCTTTGTGATCCCATTTGGCAAAGATACTGGAATGGTTTGCCCTTTCCTTCTCATCTTGCAGCTCATTTTACAGATGAGGTAACTGAGGCAAAGTGGATTAAGTGACTTGCCCAGGGTCACATAGCTAGTAAATATCTGAGGCCAGAAGGTCTTCTTTTCTCCAGGCTTGGTGCTTTATCCATTGAGCCACCTAGCTGTTCCTAAATAGCTGTACAAGTTTCTAATATTAACTATTTTGTCTATTTTTACCTCAGGTAACTCCTTTTGGATACAAAATTCAAAATACATAAAGTTGATAATGATTATTGGAATCTGATATTTTTCCACAATTATCTCCCACTCATAATAGTTCTCTTTCATGTTTCTAACTCTTACCAATTTCATGTTGCCTAATAATATTGTTTTCTTTCTCAATAGCACCATGTGTGATTCCATACTTCTTTGTAATCTGCCTTGGAGATTTTAGAAAGGTTAAAAGGTTGAAAATATTGTAGACATTTTATTTATAAAGTAGCAGCATAGAAGTAACCAGTAATCTGGCATTTTTGTCCTATATTGGGAATGAAATTATAGTCACAATGTCCCTTTCATCATTGCCTATATTCTTAAAAAAAACCCTAAAAACTCCTCAATAAAAAGATATAAAAATTATGCCTTAAAATTGTAGGAATGATGTCCATTATCTCTCTGTTGGTCATAATTACCTTTGGGTATCATGTTTAGTTGTGAGTGTCACATTTTGAAAGAGATCTTAACAAGAATATTTGGAGAAGAGGAACCAGCTCTAGGAGCCCTTGAAACCATGCTATAGGATTGTCAGTTGAAGGAACTGGGGATACTTAGCTTGAAAAAAAATGAAAAAGACTGTCTTCTACTATATGAAAGACCATAATAATGAAGAAATTTCTTACTAATGCATAGTTACAGAAAGTTTAAATTGGACTAGTGAATGGAATTAATAGGGAGGCAGATTTTATTTTGCTATAAAGGAGTAGTTACTAACTATTAGACTGAAAATGAGATTATCTCATGACTTAAAAAATTTCTAGCTATTTCAGGTTTCTAAGCACAGGCTGGATATTCTCATGTGGGCTTGTAAAATTTTTATGTCTCAGTCTCTTTCTTCATACTTATTCCCACAACTCCTTTTGGTTAAACTTCTTACCAATATCACCCTTTGAAGAAGCAGCCTATCTTCTCTCTGGCATGATTAAAGACCACTGCAACTTTTTGAGATCTTAACCCCTTCCCTCTTTCCTCAAAGGAGGATTATAACTTGCATGGTTTGGAAATCTTTGGACTCTAAACCTCCTTTGTCTTGTATGCTATGTTCAGGACTTTTTGGACTCTTCAATACTGTGGACCTTATTTTAAAAGTTGGGGCACTAATTCTTTTCTTTTTTTTTGCCACTAAGTGTGATTTTAGAAATATGGTAAAAAAAAATACAATGAGCAAATGAGCAATTGAGTTAGCAGCAAACTAGACCACTCATTTCATTTGTACCAGTGGGATATTTATGTCAATGTGAATGGATCTTGTATAGATGGATTAGTGATAGTCAGTGAAACCATTGAGGAGATGCTAAATCCTATTTCACTCATTGTAAATGCAGTGGTTATCAATCAAGTCTTTACAGAGGAATGGGTCATCTGCAATAAGTGATACAGAAGGTCTGTGGACAATCAGAAGTCTTATTTGTTCTGACACTTGTCCAGGCAATGTGTGCTTAAGAGGGTTGAATTGTGTGGGTTATCCCCAAAATGTTGGTGCAGTTTAAAGCTTTAATAGACTAAAACTGCACTAAAACTATTGAATAACCTGTATATTTGTCTTAGGATATGTAAGATTTGGTTTTGTTTGTAGTTGATATTTATTTTGTTAAGTACAAAGTGAGTATCCTGGATAATATTTAGACTTTTTAAGAAAACAGATGGAGGTAAAAGACAAAGTAAAATTTGGCATTTAGTACTGATGTGTTTTATCCCTCTCCTAATCTATCATCTGACTCTTTGGTAGTCATTGAATCAGTTCTATCATACTTCCAGACATCAGCGTGAAAATATAAAACCAATTTAAGGTGCTTCTTTTTCTTCCAAACTGTGCACTTATCAGCAGTTTGCAGATATTTGGAGCAAATGAGAGGTTTGCTATGATTGAAAAGCTGGGCAAAATGGAAAGTTTTTTTGCTCTTGTTTGTGTTTTTTTATTCTGAGTGTGTTACTCTTTGAAGAGTTTTGCTAATAACCCATCTGCCTAAGATGTTGATAGACTTATAAATGTTCAAAAAAACATGTTAGGAGAATACGTCTGTAAGACATTAGGTACGTGATCTCACTTACGTGGGTACTTCTTTGAGTTGTGCAGTTTTTTATATATCGTCTATACCTTCCCATTCTGTGTGACTTGTACTTGGTCTTCCAGTAATCTTTGGCAGGAGATGTACTCAATATTCACTACAACTTCCTGTGGAATTTAAACATTTTGTACCAGTGCAACACTTGGGCTATCTCTGTTAGCCTTTGTTTTGAGTAGTGACTGGTCTGCCATGTTTTCTGATATATATATATATATATATATATATATATATATATATATATATACACACACACACACACACACACACACATATAAATATATATATATACGCACACATATATATATATCATGGGTGTTTTTTTATGTCAGTTCTTACATGCAAATCATCATTGTTAATATGTTTCTGGAACCAGCATTTATTAAATTCCTAATATGTACCAGGCACTGTGTTAGATTCTTAATAAAACAACAACAGCTAGCATTTTTAGCTGGCTAGTCACTGTCCTAAGTGCTTTATAAATATTTATAAATATTATCTCATATCAATCCTGGGAGACAGGTGCCATTATTATTCCCATTTTATAGTTGAAGAAACTGAGGCAAAGAGGTTAAATGATTTGCCTAAGGTAGCACAACAAAGGAGTGGCTAAGACTGGATTTGAACCCAAGTCTTCCTGACTGAAGGTTCAGTGATCTATCTACTACTTGGGATACAAAGATGAAATGAAGTAGCCCGTTTCTGCCTGCCCCTCCAATGCTCTTTAGGTACACCTACAATTTTGATTTGATATGGTGCTCTTCCATAATTTGCAGCCATGTAGCATAACCACTAGAACAATCGTATTAAAACCACAGGGTTTTGTGTCAGGGTAGCAACTCAATATCATTTCCCTTTTAGCTATACTTCTGACTTTATGGTTTTCAACCCCATGCCTAAGTTATAAACTCCCCAAGAACTTCCTGTAGCACTTAAGGTCTCCTCACCCTAGAACATCACAGCCCCCTTCTGTCACTAATGAATTCTTACTTGGACCTCCATTTTGGGGAGGGGCTCACACAGGTCAACCTTCATTCTTCTCCCAGCTGTGTTTCTGAATTAACCACCTTTGTGGTTATTTCCTCCTCCCCCTTTCACTTCCCTGTTGTGTGTTGTCTTCCACCATTGAATGTACGCTCTTTTGAAGGCATGGACTGGCTTTTTTTTGGCTTGTATTTGTATCCTCAACACTTAGCACATTGTCTGGCACTTTATAAACACTTGTTACCTTGCCATTAAAAACACTGCCCAAATTCTCAAATGTAATTCAGACTATTTTCTTCCTCATTTTCAATTCTGGTCCCAACTCATTGTCTATCTGCTGTAGTATCGTAATATTCTGTAATAGCTGGGATATTTTTCTAATATTCTGAGACTTTATGCAGTCAGCACAATGTCATCTTCAGAGAGGAGTATATGAATGACCTCTCTATCCATAGGGAATCCGTCTTCCATGTGGACTTTGCAAAAGGCATATTTCTTGACAGAGACAAACACTTTTGGTGATAATAGAACTCCCTGTTTTGCACTTTACATAATATTGATGATCCGATGATAATTGAGCAGTTTTCTCTAAGGTGGCATCTATCAGCCTGGAATCTGGTATGATTTTAAAATAAACTTGAGAGGTGCTTTATTAGGTGATAACTCTAGGGCTATGTTTTGCTCTACCAAATCCAAAGATTTTTTATAATCAAGAAACAAATGCAGTGAGATCTTGTATTTTCTTTCTTATTGATTCCCAGCTTGTTGCCTAATGGTTGCCAGAAGGGTCATAGATTTATTGCGAAGGGATCAGTGAAATCCATATGTTTAGTAGGCATTTTACCATCATGTATGTTCAATAAATGACTACTAATAACACAATTACTATCATGTGAATGTTCATGAAAATTTTTAAAGTTAAAAATCTAGGAGCCACTGCTCTTCATCTTTCAAAGTCAAGATGTGATCTTCTATAGAAAAAAAATTCAAAAGCCTCCTTGTTCTTTTTTCATATTTTTATCAATAATACCTTCAAGAGGTGTGTGGATAATTATCATGTACATTTGATTGGAGGGCTGGAGGATGGAGCACTCAACTCCGCCCACAGCTTTCCTTTATAGAGGGCAGGACCTGGACTTTTCAGCTCATTCCACTTTCCATCTGCTGCTTTGCTTGGTCTGAACTCCATGGAACAAGATGCCCTGGCACTAGATATGGAGAAATGAAGAACAATTTGGCAATGGAGCCCTTGAGATAGTCCAAGAGAGATGGGGTAAGGGTTTGGACTAGGGTGGTGGCTATATAAGTGTAGAGAAGGGCACCTATAAAAGAGATATTGTAAAAGAAGAAATGACAAAATTTAGCAATGGTTTAGATATCTGGGCTGAATGAGATTGAGGAGCTGAAGATGACAGTGAGGTTGTGAATGTGGGTGTTTGTAAGGACAGTGGTGTCTATGATGGTAATAGGGAAGTTTGGAAGAGAGGATGGTTTGGGGAGAAAAGTACATGAAATTTTTGTTGTTGTTGTTTTGGAAATGTTGAATTTGAAATGCCTTTGAAACATTCAGTTCAAGAGGTCTAAGAGATAGGGACTAAAGCTCAGGAGACTAGGACTGGATATACATCTCTGAGAATTGTCTGCACAGAAGAAATTGAACCTGTGATAGCTGATGAGATCACAGAGTTAGGTAGTATAAAGATAAAAGAGGAGAGGACCCAGGACAGAGCCAACTTTCAAGGAGATGAAGACACTTAGGTCCAGGGAGGTTATTTCATTCGACCCATGCCAATCGTAACCCCACTATGTCTTAGTAGACAGTCTTTTTATTTTGCTGTGTTTAGGAAAAGAACAACAACAACAACAACAACAGCAAACCAATGACACCTTATCTGGGGGCTGATCTTCTGGCAATGAGCCTCTTCAAACTTAAGGAGACAGGTACTTGCTCTGTCTTTCCACCCATGCTGGAGCCTTTGCAACTTGGCAGGGCCTATCAGAACCTGTGCTTCACTCAGGTAACCTTTGAGAACCCAGGCATGTGAGAGGACTTTAGAAGAGGTTAATCTAGAATAGAAAATAGCATTTTGAGGTATTTGGGAACACCAGATAGAATTTTTTTTTAACAACAAACACCATCTTTAGACACATGTATTTCATAGTATCATGATACCTAATAAGGACAAATTACTTAGAGTCAGTAAGATATGGGTTCAAATCCCACCTCATACACTTAGGAGTTATAGCTCTGGCCAGGTCACTGAACCTCCCTCAGCTTCATTTTCCTCATCTGTAAAATGGGGAAAACATGTATTTGTCTCACAGGGTTGGGTGAAAATCAAGTGAGGTGGAGTGAAATGTGCTATGCAACCTCAAAACACCTTATACATGTCACTTATTACTATGTTTACTGGTTAAAAGCAAAGTTTTTTTCAAATCGATAAAAGTTAAGTGTCACTATGTGAGCATTCTGGATACCTATTGAATAAGTTGGTTAGGTCATCATTCAAAAAAACATTTCAATTTGCTTTCAGACTCCAGGGTGGAGTCTGGGAGAAAGATTGTGCTGCCATAGGTGTTGAGCACACCTATGAAAAATTTAGTAAGATTGTTAAGCATTTGTTGAGCATGAAAGGCTAAAATAAAGAAAACTAGTACTACTTGCCAATTTGTAGTACTACAAGGGATGAAAAAATGACAGAATGTCCCTTCATTTTAAGACTGATTACATTTTAAAATGCCAGTTACAAATGATACCATATTCATCAGCTTTTTAAAAAAACATTTTGGACATTTGATTGAGAGATTATGATTTATTGACCATTTCCTTTAGTTTGTTATGTTTTTAAATGTTACTTCATGCTATGAGAATAATTATCCAGACGATCAATTAGCATTTATAAAACTTCTGCTTTGTTCCAGGCAATATGCCAGTAAGTACATAAATCTTATTTTGAAATAAAAACCACTTAGGACTGATATTAGCAGAGGATAAGAATAACTGATACAGTGTTTTAGGTAGACTAATGTCAGAAGTTTTTTGTGGAAATAAAATAGTCAATCAGTCAATATGCATTTGTTAAATGCTTACTATGGTTCAAGTTCATTGCTGAGTGTTGGATAGAAAGAGAAGGAGGGTAGATTCTTATGAAGGAGAAAACATGTAAATAACTAGGTACATGCAAGATCTAAATAGAGTAAAGTGATATGAAATGAGAAAGCATTAGCGGCTGGCTGGAGGTATGGTTAAAGGCATGCTACTGAAGGTGGCATTTGAGCTGAGCCTTGAGGGAAGGCAGGAAAATAAGAGGTGAAGGTGGTAGGGGAAGATGATTCCAGGCTTCCAGGAGAGCTAATGCATGGAAATGAGAGCTGGAAGGTTAGGTTTAAGGCACAGCAAATAGGCTACTATAGCTCAATTCTGGAGTATATAGAGGGAAGTAAGATGTAAGAAGGCTGGAAGGGAGGAGGGGACCAGGTTATGAGTCCTTAAATGTCAGAGAACTTGATATTTTGTCCTGAAAATAAAAGAGAGCCATTGGAGAGCAATGAAAAGGACAGATCAACCTTATGCTGTGATTTTGAGGCACTATAAGGAGAAAGGATAGAAATAAGCATTCATTGAGTGCCTACTGTGTGCCACACACTATGCTAAACACTTTAAAAATGCTATCTCATTTGACCCTCAGAACAACCTTGTGAGGAGGAGCAGAAAGGTAATGACCAAAGGATGATTTCTCTCCTAAATCCAGTTACAAATGTGTTAGGTTTAAATGTGACCCTATTATAGCTTATTAAAATAATCTTTTCATTATAATTGGCACTTATTTTTTAGTGGATTCCTGTTTGTGTCTACAACTGAGTATATTCAATTGCATATAAGCACACAAGTAAAAGCATGTAATGGGTTTAAACAGTATATTAAATAGAAATTGCTAGAACCTATCTTAAAAGCCAAATATGATTCCATTGCTCCCTCTCTCCTTGGGCACATTGTCCATATTCAGGAATTTTGGATAATGATGATATCCCAGAAACTCCACAGCAAATGTGATGAGGGTCATAAAGGAGCCTAAGGTAGAATACGTTCAGCTTTTTTGCTGATAAAGTACAGCAAAGATGTTCAAGGAGAGGAGAAAACACTCTGCCCTTGAAGAGTTTCTGAGAATTATTATATGCTGTTATAGAGTAGTTTTACCCTGTAGCCAGAACCATTAGAAAACAAATAGTGGGAGATTCAGATATTTCAGTCAATTTATTTATCATAAATTTTCTGTGTGTGTGTGTGTGTGTGTGTTTAAGATTCATTTTAATGCTTCTGAAACCCAAAGGGGAAGAAAAAGAATAGCTCCTTGCCATACACTTGCCAGTTAGTTTCTATCAAAATTGCTTCTATTTTGACTACTTTAGAAGAACTAAAACTATTCTGAGAAAGCAGTATTTTCCTGGGAAATGACATGGTTCAAAAGATGAATTCATATTCTTGACTCTACTGTACCATGAGGAATGGAAAGGTATTGTGTCCAGAACAGTAGAGGTTATAATCTCATTTTGCTCTGGTCAGACCCAAACAAGAGTATTGTGTTTAATTTGGTACCACAAGGGGGCAACATGTGTTAGAAGGGACACTAACTGGACTATATCCATAGGTGGGTGACTTGAAATTACCCTATTGAGGATCAGTTTATGGAATTGGAAATGTTTAGCCTGAAGAAGTCTTAGAAAGGACACAGTTGCTATTTTCAGACATCTGAGGGATTGGCACTTGAAAGAAGTTTAGATTTATTATTCTACATGGGTTCAGAAGGGAGAATTAGGAGCTGTTTATAAAAAGGCAGATTTTGGCCCACTATGAAGATGAAGTTCCTAGTTTAGATCTGTCTACAAATGGAAAGGTCTGACTTGGGCAAGGGGGGTCCGGGTAGAGTGAAGGGAAGGGAATAAGCATTTATTAAGTGCCTACTATAGGCCAGGCCCTGTGCTAAGCACTTTGCAAATACTATCTCATTTGATCTGAGGGGTAAAGAGTTTCTGGCACCAGGAGGCATTTAAGGAAAATTCAGCTGACAACTTATTGGCAATGTTGTAGGGGGTTCCCATTAATAGGGGTTTGGGTGAAATGATCTCTGGGGTACCTTCGGTCAGGTTCTGTGATTTTCTAAGTCTATAAGTGTGATAATAAAAGAGACAAAACTTGAGAAAAGGATGATGTGGTTCTATAAGAATGAATTATTATAACACTTGGATACCCTCAGAGAAGCCCCAGAACCTACCTCATTTTTATTGTCAGGTCAAGGGAAACTGAAAAGCTTTCCTATGTTGTCATTTTTCTACTCATTTAAAAATCATACTTTTATTTCTTTAGCTGTTATGTTGATCAAGATGCTGTCCAGAACCAGACCTTAAAGACAAGAATTCAATAATTAAAATACATGACACAGTAAAAAAGTAATCTTTTCCCACTGTCTGCTAGTTACTGATTGATTGTAAACAGAAGAAAAAGTCTGTGGCACATGCATAGACATGACTAGTAAGCCCTCCCACTCAAGTATGGGAAATTAATTGAGAAGTTAGGGCGTGTTCCCAATAACTACATTGCATCTACATTGGATCTCAACTACACTGAGAACTTTTGTACAAGTTACTGTTAAAAAATAAACTAGAGATCTTAGTGGGCAGCGAGGTGGCACAGTGGATCAAGCACCAGGCCGGGAGTCAGAAAGACTCGTTTTTGTGAGTTCAAAGCTGGCCTCAGACACTTACTAGCTGTGTGACCTTGGGCAAGTCATTTAACCTATTTTGCCTCAGTTTCTTTATCTGTAAAATGAGCTGGAGAAGGAAATGGCAAACCACTCCAGTATCTCTGCCAAGAAAACCCCAAATGGGATCACAAAGAGTTGGACATCACTGAAAACAAAAAAGCAAAAGAGATCATGGTGCAGGGAGGTAAATGTGACAAAATAAATAGTGGAAGGTTGTACCTTGTTTAAGAGGTACAGGGCTAGGAGATAGGGAAACATCTATCATGAGAAGTAGGCAGACAGGGTAGAAAGCATTTGAGTAAAGACCAAAGGAAAGAGATGAAGAGGTTATATGGTGGTAAGCATAAAGTACAAGTTGTCAGGCCAGTTGGAGGGATTAGATAATGGATTTCTGACCCAGATCACACATCTAGCACAGAGGGAGGACCAAGTGTGATGGTGAACTTCAGGAAGCTGGGCATCTGCTTTGTTTCTCTATGCTAAGAGGGGAGTCAGTTTAAGGGGGATGACATGCTCCAAGAAAAATAAAAAACCTACTGATGTCACCACAGTTGATTCTGATGCAGAAAAAAAAGGGTGAGGTGTCTAGAGAGATGGCTATGATTGAATAGGAATCTTTTCAACAAAAAGATTCAAAAGAACATGTATATATAAGAGATGGAACCGAGGATGTAAGAGAGGCTTAATAGAAAAGAATGATAGGTTCCTGTTAGAGTGTCATCAAAGCTAAATTTCCATATGAGCTAAGACTCATGACAGAGCAGAGAATACTGGCTTGGGAGTCAGGAAGATCCTGGTACAAATCACATCTCTGATATTTACTAGCTGTGTGACCATGGACGAGTTCCTTAGTCACATTGTCTTCATCTGCATAATAATATAACAATACTTATAATTCCTACCTCACAAGGTGGTTGGGAGGCTCTAGTGAGAGAATGTAGTCAGGATGTGCTTTGTAAACCTTAAAAATCGTGGACATGGGCAGCTAATTGGCACAATGGATAGAGCAACGGCGCTGGAGTCAGAAGGATCTCAGTCCTCAGACACTTACTAGCTGTGTATCCCTCCAGCTAGCCTGACAACTTGTACTTTATGTTCACCACCATATCACCTCTGCCTCTCTTTCCTTTGGTCTTTACTCAAATGCTTTCTGTCCTGTCTGCCTACTTCTTGTGATGGATGTTTCCCCATCTCCTAACTCCGTACATCTTAAACAAGGTACTACCTTCTGATGGGGTTGGGATCTGGACCCCATAAAGGAAAAACCCTGGACTTTCCCACATGGCCAAATCTGTGGCATTAGCCAGAGGCTATAACCCCATCAACTGGCCTTTCATTGTGGCTACACCCAATCTCCCATTTCTCTGTTACCCTTAACCTAGCCTAGCCCTGCATTGTCTTACCTCCCTATGGCCCCTGGCCATTTCCCACTCTTAATCCTAGCTATTCTCCCTTGGCCACTGGTCCAGGTCCCAGGAGTTCTGTTCACTCCAGTTTACCAGCCACTACTGTCCAGATCCTCCTTTGACCCTTCGTCCAGTCACCCCAGACTACTTGGCCACTTCTAGATTCCTCCCACCGTCTTTCTGTATATAAGGTCCATTTTGTCTCCATTAAGGTGCTCGGATTCTTAAAATCTAGCCATGAGCTCAGATTCTTATAACCTAGCCAATAGCTCACAGATGCTCAGATTCCTTAAGAGTCTGGCTAATGTAACAGATGTTCTAACAAACCTTGTCTTTGGCTGAAAAAAGGCTTAGGTTGAATTCTTTTGGGCAGGACCCATGTGCTGTGATTTTGAGGTCCCAGCACCCCTAAACCTCTAAACCTCAATACTTCCACTATTTATTTTGCCAGATCTTAGTGATATCTGTTAAATCAAACTTACTTCACTTAATCAAGATTGAGGAAAGAAAGAGAGAGAGAGACAGAGACAGAGAGAGACAGAGAGAGATAGAGAGAGAGAGGAAGAAAGGAAGGAAGGAAGGAAGGAAGGAAGGAAGGAAGGAAGGAAGGAAAGTGTAGATCTATTAGGGAAAGAGAAAAGAGAAGGACCATACATACATTCAGTTTGTGCCAGAGAAAATACTTGAATTTATGTCTTCCTGATCCAAGACTAGCTCTCTATCCAATAAAGATACTGTACTGCCTCTCAGGAGTACAATATGGCAGCCAAAAGAACTAATTTAAGGTGGCTTCATTAATAGAAGCATCATATTTAGCTTGGAAAAGAGTGGGACATGTTGTTATTGTTGTTCAGTCTTTTTCCAGTTGTGCCTTACTCTTCATGACCCCATTTGGGGTTTTCCTGGTAAAGATACTGGAGTGGTTTGCCATTTCCTACTCCAGCTTATTCTATAGATGAGGAAACTGAGGTAAACAGGGTTTTATTTTAATGTTAAGCTTCAAGCCAGCTTTTACTGTATTTCATTTTTTTTCAATTACATGTAAAGACAATTTTTAACATTCATTTAAAATTTTTTTTGAGTTTCAAATTTTCTCCCTCCCTCCTCTCTCTCTTCTCTAAAAGGTAAGAATTTTAAATAGGTTATATATGTACAATCATGTGAAACATATTTCTATATTTTAATCATGTTGTAAAAGAAGAAACAGACCAAAAGGAAAAATAAAACCAAAAAGATAAAGAAAGTGAAAATAGTATGCTTAGATCTGCATTCAGACCCCATTAGTTTTTTCTCTGGATGTGGATAGCATTTTCCATCATGAGTTCTTTGGAATTGTTTTGGATCATTGTATTGGCAAACAGGATTAAGTGATTTGCCCAGGGTTTCATAGCTAATAAATGTCTGAGGCCAGATTTGAACTCAGGAAGATGATTCTTCCTGACACCAGGTCCAGCACTCTTTCCTTTGTACGGCCTAGCTGCCCCAGGGGCACATAGTAGCCTCCAAGTGTTTCAGAATAAAGATAGTAACAGTAGCATTTATATTCTTTATATATGTTAAATGGCAATAAAGTGGCACAGTGGCTAAAATGTTGGACCTGGAATCATGAACCCCTGAATTCAAATCTAGCTGTATGACCCTTTATTTTATTATTGATTATGTTGTTAATAAATCATACAACCAGTAATTTTAATATTGAGTGAATCCTAGGAGACTAAGAGTTTTGATCTATTTCTATATAGATATAAATAACTACTATTTAAGTCAACAAGCATTTATTAAGTGCCTACTTATGTCAAGCGCTGTGCTAAGCACTGAGGATAAAAAGTAAGGTGAAAAGTCCCTCCCTGCAAATAGCTTACAGTCTAATGAGGGAGACAGCATGATTTACAAACTGTACACAGTAAATTGAACAAATGAATGAAGAATATATTAAGTGCTTATTATGTTCAAATTACTATGTTAAGTGCTGGCTATGGAATAGAAAAGTAAGACAGTTCTTGCTTTCAAGGAGCTCACATTCTAATTGGAGAGACAGAAATATATGGAAGGTTTTAACTGCAAATTATTTGGAAAGACTCCATGGTCCTTAGGGTTCAGTGACAAAGCATATGTTAATGTTTCTTCTTTAAACTCATTTCTTCCCTCCCTTTTCCCTTCTCTCCTCATTCCTTTTTTTCCTTCCTCCCTCCTTTCCTTCTTCCTTC
>NW_020954590.1:72255313-72433843 GCF_900497805.2 Vombatus ursinus | reverse complement strand
TTCCTTCCTTCCTTCCTTCCTTCCTTCCTTCCTTCCTTCCTTCCTTCTTTCTTTCTTCAATATATGTGACTGTAGCACTCACCATTCACTTAAGGAGTGAGCTCCTTGAAAGTAGGGAATTTTTTTTGCCTCTTTTTTGTATCCCCTTAGGATGTGTTTAGGACAATGCCAGAGACATAGTAGGCACTTAATAATGATTGATTGATTGATAGCACCCGCAGCAGTGGTTGCCTGGTTGCATCTCCATAGGGATTACTTCCAAGGATGACGGTTGTGGGCACTGGGCTGGAAGCCTTTCAGGTCTCTGGCTTACTTCCACTGAGGTGGGAAGGGAGAAGGTGGTCATGGTGGTGGTGGTAGTTCAACTTGCCTGCCATATGTTACCTCCTATTTCTTCCTCAGGGTGTTTTACTGCTTCACCCAGACTGGCCTGCCTGACCTGTGGTAGTTGGTAGGGTTGGCTGGTCCCTTCTCCACAGCAGTTGGTTCCCTTATCTGGAAGCTGTTTGGATTGAACATAATTGGAGACAATCTTAGCAAGAAGGCACTAGTATTGTCCTGTGGTTTGTCCTTCCTTCTCGAAGAGGACCAAAACATAGATGATGCCACGACTTGCAAGCATTAATAGGGATCAAGAGAGTCTTCTTGCAGAAAGTAGGATTTATCAGTTCTTATCAGAGAAAGAACTGATAAATGGAAGCATGTATAGAATGATTTTATATGTAAATACCTATTTGGAAAAAAAAGAAATTTACATGAGGACTTTATTATGTATTTAAAAGGAACAGCAAGTTGTACGTAACAGATTTGAAGTTTCACGTACAATCATCTTTTTTAAATTATACTATATTATGGATGTTTTATTCAATAAATTAAAAATAAAATAAATTAAAAAAAAAGAAAGTAGGATTTTAGCTGGGACTTGAAGGAAGCTAAGGAAAGTAGGTGGGAGAGATGAGGGAAAGAATTCTAGTCAGGGGTGATATCCAGTAAAAATGCATGGAATTGAGAGATGGAGTATATGTGGGAGGAAGAGTAATATCACTGGATTGTAGAATATGAGGAGAGAAGCAGGGTGTTAGAAGACCAAAAAGGTAGGAAGCAACCAATTTATGAAGGGCTTTTAAAAGCAAACAGAAGATTTTATATTTGATCCTGGAGGGGTGGGGAACTACTGGAGAGGGGAGGTAACATGGTCAGAACTCTGCTTTAGGAAGATCAGCTTGTATAGAAAAAAGAGCATTTTCAGGGACAACCACAAAACTGTAGAATAATTATAAATTTCTTTCTTGAATCTCTAGTGGGTGTTTCTCATTCACTGCTGAGAAAAGCTACCTTACATATGGGCTTCAAATCGAGGAATCTTAGAATTCAGAGGCCATGCACCCCAGCCCAAACCTGAACAAGAATCCTCTTAATGATTTGTACTTCATACATTGTATAATTATAAAGATCAAACCCAAGAAAGAAACCCTAATAGAAAACCTTCACAATTGTAGGGGCTTCCTCCACAGATGTAGGTCTCAAACTTCATTATCTTCTGACCTGCCTGATAATGAGCCTTTTGGGAATTAAAATAGCTCAGTTCTCAGGCAACAAACAGTCCATTGCCAAGGCCCTTTCTTAATGACCTTCCACCTTTGGAACCTGCTGGAGTTTGTTCTCTGTTAGCAGAGATAGCGTCACTTTCACACCAGAATGAGGCATCAGGGTGAGATTCTGGTGGAACAAAAGGAACAAAATTATACAAATAGTTTATATTTATGTAGTCCTTTACGGTACAAAAAACTTTCCATCTATCATATCATTTGGTATTCCGGAAAAACCCCATGAGATTGTGAAAGTGTTATTATGCTTATTTTAAAGATAAGGAAACTGAATCTCAAATCTTATTCAAGATCACAGAGCTATTAAGTCATAGAACTGGGAATCAAGCCTAGATCTTGAGATTTCCTTACAACTGTGCTTTGTTCTACACTTAATTGGTAATCAGTGTGGTATTTCCTCTATTGGTATTTAGACTAGCAATTGGTGATTGCTTGTAAATTAATTAGCAATGTGGTGTTATTTAAAGCAGACACTAAATAGTCTATAAATAAGTGTCCCATGGGCACAGATTATGCACTTACCTCTTACTTTTAGTGCCAGGGTATTAAAAAGAAACAGCAATGAAGGAAGGAAGGATTGTAAGAAGTTTCTATAAAGCGTTAAAGAAAAAAAATCCGCTTGTAAACAAAACAATTATTTGACTGGAAACTACCATATTAGTTGAAATAATTAACTGTGAAAATTTTTCTAAGTAGAAATATGAATAATATAAAGTATTTAAAATATCAGTCATGGAAGACATGTGAGTTAAAAGAAGCTATTTCCTTCTTTTTCTGAGGGTACAGTAATCTAAAAACAGTGAACAATATTCTTATGAGTAGACACAGTCACTAAAATTCATTTTACAGGTTGGAGTGGTTTTCTAATGAATTACAGTGTAGAAAAGTATATTACCCAGTGGATGTTTACCTGTCTTTTTTTTTTTAATCTTTGAGAATTAAAAACAAGAGCTTACCCTGATATATGTAGGATTCAGGCTTTAGGTAATAATTTCTAAGAATTTATTAAAAACTGCAAATGAGGGGGTGCCATTCTATGAGAATAGATGATCTCTAAGATTCCTTCTAGCACTAAAATTATATGATTAGGTAACTGCAAAACATTAGGAATACTTACTAAGCAAATTTGTGGAATCTTCCCTGGAGGTCTTAAAAATTCTTTAAACACTCATGAGTATGTTTTAGTTTTGTCCTCTTGGAAAGCAATGGAACAGATGATTTGCTTTCATACCCTTTCTAGAATTATGATATTAAAATAATCATTTCTATTTCTTGTGTATAACATATGTGTATGTACATATACATACATAAAACATACATATATACATATGTGTGTAAAATAGCTTTTGGTGTTTCTAGTACCAAATGCTGGAATGCAGGTATTTTTCATTCCTCAGCTCAAGACGCTAATTTAGGTGGAACTTAAATTAATGTGGAGATATTTTTCAGAAAGGAATTACTCCTTGACTTAAACATACTTTGCATTTTTCTGTCAGGTATTTTAATGAAAACCTACTTCTATAGTTCATAAGCCCCCACCGATGTGTTTATTTTTACCACATAACCAACAAGGATACAGGTCAAAGGAAAAGACATTTAGACAGACTAGTAATACAAGTGACAATTCCCACTTTTCCACAGGGCTACCCTTTCTCACAAGTTGCCATATCCACTGGGCGCAAGCATATACGCAGAGTGCATACATGACCATGCAGTAAACATAAAACGCCATGGTAAACATGAGTCCTCCATTGATACCATTATGCTATTCTTTGCTACTCTTTTTTGAACATTGTATTGTCTCTCGAGGGTGTGCAGTCTCTGTTTTCTACTAGACATTACTATTAGTCTTTGGTGTTACCATCTCAAAATCTAAAGGTTCTTCAGAGCTATCTGCTGCTCTCTGATACTGTGTGCTCAATGTAGTAGTTAGTAAGCTTTTTCCTAGTAAGGGAGGGCTAAAGGTCTTTTATTGCATAGCAGAAGGATATGAACCCTTATACCCAGCCAAGCTATCTAAAAAAGCCAGCAGAAATCTTAGGCTAAGATTAAATCTGTTTTTTGTTTTTAAATTTTTTCTTATTTGGGGACTAGAAGATTCCTTTTAACTCTTATTAAAGCCTTGGTTATCAGCCTGAATTCCCTAAACACATTTTTAGAACTCTACCCAACAAATCCCCACAACCCATCTCCTTCCCCAGAAACAGCTCAAAGCTGCATCTGGATTAGGGCAGTGTTGTTCCATTCAGCTCTCCTGAGACTTCCTCACCATCATGCAAATGAATTTGAGAGCCAAAACAAAAGAACTAAGTGAAGTATTCTGGATCATTATTCCTACCACAGTTCCTTCTCTGCTTTTCTACTCCCTTGTTATGGCCTGCACCAGAGCTGAGTATATTATTCTGATGCCTGAGCAATCAAATAATTTAAGAGTTTGAAGGAACCACAGAGGTCATCTGGTCTTCTCTTGGTGCAAGGGAGTCAGTGAAAACTATTTTGGAGGATATGGCTTGCTATCAGGAAATGAGAATGGTCAATGTCTTGTGGACTACTTAGAAGTGTTACACCCGTCCATCATGTATCATTTTAGTAAGTGTACAAATAGGGTATCACAAAATTCAGTCTTAAAACTGAACTTAGTAAACCAAGAGCAAGCATTATCTGTAATGGGCATAAACTTGAAGCATTCCCAATAGGTAAGCAATGAAGCAAGGATGTGCATTATCACCACTATTGATTCAATGTTGTACTAGAAATATTAGCTATAGCAATAAGAAAAAGAAATTGAAGGAATAAAATAGGCAATGAGAAAACAAAGCTATCACTCTTTGCAGATGATACTATGATATATTTAGAGAACCCTAGAGAAACAACTAAAAATAATTGAAATGATTAGTAACTTCAACATTGCAGGATATAAAATAAACCCACATAAATCATTAACATTTTGATATACAACCAACAAAACCCAATAGGAAGAAATAGAAAGAGAAATTCCATTTAAGGTAACTACAGACAATATAAAATACTTTGGATTCTACCTTCCAAGACAAACCAGGGATTATATGAACACAATTACAAAACTCTTTTCATACAACGACAGATCTATACAATTAGAAAAAAAATATTAATTGCTCATAGGTAGGATGAGCCAGTATAATAAAAATGACAGCTCTACCTAATTTACTTATTCAATGCCAAACCAATTAAATAAGAATTATTTTATATAGCTAGAAAAAATAACAACAAAATTCATCCAGAAGAACAAAGCTTCAAGAATATCAAAGAAGTTAATAAAAAAAAGTTAAAAAAAAAGGCAGACCAGTCATCAAAGTGGCAGTCATCAAAACAATCTGGTACTGGCTAAGAAATAGGGTGGTAGATCAGCAGAATATATTAGGTACACAATACACAGTAGTAAAGGACCATAGAAATCTAGTGTTAAATGAACCCAAAGATCCAAGCCTTTGGGATAAAAACTCTACATCTGACAAAAATTGCTAGGAAAACTGGAAAGTAATTTGGCAGAAACTAGGCTGAGACCAACTCCTCACACCATGTAGCACAATAAAATCAAAGTGGATAAATGATTTAGACATAAAGGGTGATGTCATAAGTAAATTAGAGGAGTGTAGGAAACTGTACCTGTCAGATCTATAGATAAGGAAAGAGTTTAAACAAGAGATAGAAGAGATTATAGGAAATAAAATAGATAATTTTGATTACATGAAATTAAAAAGCTTTTGCACAAACAAAACTAATGCACCCAGAATTAGATGGAAAGCAGAAAACTAGGGGAAAATTTTTGCAGCAAGTTTCTCTGATAAAGGCCTCATTCCTCAAACATGTAGGGAATGAGCTAAATTTATAAAAATAAGGCCTTTCCCCAGTTGATAAATAGTCAAAAGATATGAATAGACAGTTTTCAGAAGAAGAAATCAAACCTCTTAGTCACATGAAATCATGCTACAAATCACTACTGATTAGAGAAATGCAAATTAAAATAAATCTAAGACACCTCCTCACACTTATCAGATTCTTTAACATGACAGAAAAGGAAAATGACAAATGCTGGAGAGCATGTGGAAAAATTGGGACACTAATGCACTGTTAGTGGAGTTGTGAGCTGGTCCAACCATTCTGGAGAACAGTTTAGAACTATGTCCAAGGGGCCATTAAACTGTGCATACTCTTTGACCCAGCAATACCACTACTAGATCTGTATCCCATAGAGATTTTAAAAAAGAAAAAGAAAAGGACCTATACATACAAAAATATTTGATAGCTCTTTTTGTGGTGGCAAAGAGTTAGAAATTGAGGGGATGCCCATTAATTGGGGAATGGCTGAACAAGTTGTAGTATATAATTGTGGCGAAATACTATTGTGCTATAAGAAATGATGAGCAACATGGTTCCAGAAAAACCTATGAATACATATGTGAACTGATCCAAAGTGAAGTGAGCAGAACCTGAAGAACATTGTACCTCGTAAAATGAAAGGATGATCATCTGTGAAAGACTCAGATACTCTGATCAACACAATAATCCAAGACAATTCCAAAGGACCTGTGATGAAAAATGCTATCTACTTTCAGAGAGAGAACAGATGAACTCTGGATGCAGATTGAAGGATAGTTTATAAAAATTTCTTTATCTTTTTTGTTTTATTTTGTTTGTGTTTTCTTTTACAACATTACTAACATGGAAATATGTTTTTCATGTCCTTCTATGTATAATCAAAACAAAATTGCTTGCCTTCTCAAGGAGAAGAGTTGGCAGGAAGAAAGGAGAGAATTTGGAACTCAGAATTTTAAAAAGTGATTGTTGCAAATATTTTACATATAATTGGGAAACATTTAATGGGGTAAATAAAAATAATTTTTAAAAACTGCACTAAAATTTTTGGGACATACAGTATATGCTGAATGACCATGAGCTCATTCAATTGTATATCATAACATGGGAAATACATGTTTTTTATCCCCCTTTCCAGAGCCTAAGATTAATCATTGGTACTTTCTTCAAGAAGAGCTTTGGAATTTGTTAGGTGCAGGTAGCTCATTGACTGTTGATATCAAAGGTTAAAATCCACATTAAATTCAGGAAAAAAAGATAAAAAGATAAGAAGAAAACATTATTTGCAATAACAGTAGTTCTAAAATGGCCAGTTTAAATAAATTATAGACTGTAACGTGAGAAATTTTTTAAAAAGTGAAGACATTGATTCTGTCATCATTTCTTAAAGAACTTAAAATCATTACCACCACAAAGTGGACAAATGAGCCCAGAAAGCACCTCGTCCATCAAATTCAGGATCTCTTTGCCAAGTGGAGTGAAATAACAACCAAGGACAATATTGGTTTATGGAAAGAGCTCACTTGCAAAATTATACCAAGGAGAACGATGGAAGATTATGAGAAATTTAGTCTCACAAAAGGCACTTTGGCATAGTGGATAGAGAACTAGCCTTCAAGCCAGGAAGATCTGAGTTCAAGTCCAACTTCTGAAATATATTGTCTGTGTGACCCTGGGCAAGTCACTTAATCTCTTAATACTCTAGTCAACAGAATTTCTTTACCCAAGACTTTCCTATATTAATGAAATCATTGGTCCATTCTCTACTCTTACTCCTATAGTCACACAAAATAGTGAGACTCAGATCTCTAAATACTAGGTAAGGGAAGGAAAGGCAGTGTTGCTCAAAGAGATGAAATCAGGAAGAATGTCTTGTCTTGACCTGAAGAAATCTGTACTGGTGGCATCACAAATTTGAAGGCACCTAGGAATTAATTTTCAAGACATCTCAGAGGATAAGATTCCATAAGAAGAAAAAAATTCATGGATGATGCTTTTACTGAAGAAAAAAATGATGAATGAGAAGGCTTTCTCATCTCCACAAAATATGTGAGAACAGTTTATGTGTGCTTAAAATATATCCTTAGCCAAAACTTGAAGAAGGAGTAGGGAAACTTTCATGGATGATTTTCTACAGTGGCAGACTTTTACAGTTACCCAGTGACTGAGGAATATAGACACTGAGAACCTCCTATGTTCTTATTTATTAATTAAAAACAAACAAACAAACAAACTCAACAGAACAAAATGTAGTCAGATCAGGTGCTCTTAACCTCTTTTGTTTGTGTAATGGACCCCTTTGGAAATCTGGTGAAAAAATGAATGCCTTCTCAGAATGTTTTTGAATGTATAAAATAAAATAAATAGGAATGTAAGGGAAACCAATTATAATGAAATATAGTTCTCTCTCTGTCTCTCTCTCTCTCTCTCTCTCTCTCTCTCTCTCTCTGTGTCTCCCCCCTTCTGTCTCTCATTCATGGTTCTCATGTTAAGAACTTTTGCCTTTATAAAACTGCCCATACCCTTTGACTCAGCAATACCACTTCTAGGTCTGTATCCCAAAGAAATCATAAAAGTGGGAGAAAGACCCACATGTACAAAAATATTTACAGCAGTTCTTTTTGTGGTGGCAAAGAATTGGAAATTGAGGGGATGCCCATCAATTGGGGAATGGTTGAACAAGTTGTGGTATATGAATGTAATGGAATATTACTGTGCTATAAGAAATGATGAGCAGGCAGACTTCAGAAAAACCTGGAAAAACCTATATGATCTGATGCTGAGTGAAATAAGCAGAATCCAGGAGAACACTGTACACAGTAACAGTCACATTGTACAATGACTAACTTTGATAGACTTAGTTCTTCTCAGCAATGCAAGGATTTAAGACAACTGCAAAGGACTCATGATGGAAAATACTGTCCATATCCAGAGAAAGAGACTATGGAGATAACTAATAGATAATAAGATAACTAATACAGATCGAAGCATATTCTTTTTCTCTCTGTCTCTTTTTTTTCTGTTTATTTTTTCTCATGGTCCCTCCCATTGGTTCTAATTCTTCTTTACAACATGACTAATGTGAAAATATGTTTAATATGGAAAAAAATAAAATGAACTAGTCCCTCAAAAAAAAAAAAACTTTTGCCTTAAAAACTACTCTCCAACAAGTTGTCTGTCATACAGATATTCAAATCACATAAGATTTTATTGCAGGTGCTTGCTCAGAAATAACTTTTCAGGAATTGACTGAGTATTTGTTCTTCTACATGGAATGTAAGTAGTAGAGGGATTCTCCAGTGACTAAAGGTTCTCTGGGTGTTCCTCTTGTAGACGCCACTATGCTATTACATTGAGTTGTGAAACATTACAGAATATTACAAGGCCTCCTCAGTGAGATGGTAATTAGAAAGACATCAGTTTAGAAATCCAGTTGGGAAAAGGGGGATAAAAAATAAAAATTGTCCATATTATGGCATATAGTTGGATAAGTAGCCCACTGGACAGATCTAGCAGTCTTTTGAAACAGCGCAGAAGCATAGCAAATTGGACAAAGAAAGTGAATGGTGGAGCTCAGGTTGGATCACATTTGGCAAACTGCAGCCTTTCCAATGATCCCCAGCTTTCTTCTGCCAAAGAGCACCTTGTTAAATCAAAACAAAACTTTATGATTCTCTCAGTGGTGCTATATGATAGCAAATAATTATCTCAGAACGATCAAAATTATAGGTCATCCAAAGTGCAATAGAAGAAACATGAAGAACATGGAACTAGAGCTTATAATTAAAAATGATTTCTGTATGATAAACAGAATAAAAATCAAGATGGCAGTGTGGTGTAATAGAACACTTGATATGGAATTATAGCACCTGTATTTGAATGTCACCATTCTTGCTCAGTACCTGTGGGACTATTGGCATTTAAATTCTATGAACCTCAGTTTCCTCATCTGTAAGATAGGGTGGTTGACAATCTGATCTTTATAGTATTAGATAACTCCAACCCTAAGGTCATACATCTAAGCTATAAAGCACACAGGCAATCATCTAGTCCAATCCATCCCCCAAAAGAATACCCAGGACAGCACACCTGACAAGTGGTCATTCAGCCATTGCTTGATGAGCTCCAGGGAAGGGGAACCTATTCCCTCCTGAGGCAGTCCATTCCACTTTTGTATAGCTCTGATTGTTAGCAAGCTTTTCTATCCTGGTTCTATCTTTCTTGAAGACAGCTATGCAGTCTTTACTGATCCTCTTCCACCTAGTGGTCTTTCTCTCCTCAAATTACCCATTCCTCTTTTATCTGTATTCATGTTAAAGACAGAACGAAAGCTTCTTAAAGAACTGATTTGTTTTCATTATTATATCTCTAGTGCCTAGTAAAGTACTTTTGCAAATGTTTGTGGAATTGAACTGGATGAACTTCCTTTGTTTCTCTTTATCAAAGTGAACGTCAACAGTTCTTTCAGACCATACTCATAAAGCCATGATCTCAATGCTCCCTCTTGTCCTGGTTGATCTCTTCTGAATACTCTCAAGCTTACTGGTGTCCCTCCTAAAATAGGGGACTTGAGCGCATTACTCTGCTGTAATCCAATCAGGATAGAGGCCCGTGGGATGGCAGAGGTCATCCATCAATTCAGGCTTTGCTCTTACATCTTTACCTGTGATATTAATTAGAAACATATAGATGTAATACAGGTACAATGGAGACATAAATTCAGTGCAATTATACTATTGTCATAAAAGATTCCGAAATGTATTTTCTATAATCACCCTGCCTCTTCCTAAATAAATTTAGTTTTGTCTCTTATTGATGCTGCTTGGCTCTACAGAGAGGTTGAAATGATGTTAAAAAAAAGAAAAATGACATAAAATATGTCATAAAAATGACATAAAAAGGAAAAAAAAACCAGTTGCGCATAAGAACAATGAGGTTTGACTACAGTGTAAATATTATGACTGATGAAAACACAATTTCATTCCATTAAAGACATGTGAGGATAAAGACCATTTATCTTGTATACATTTCATCATTTGAAAATATATGTGGGGGAATGGTAGTTTTGTTTCTGGAAGGTGAAGCAATGCACCCAGAATGGCGATGGCCCCAAGATGCAGCTGTCAAGAAACATCTACCAAAGGGACTTGCTTCATTACACATGAAGCTTTCCTTTGTTCATTAAGATCTTGCCAGATGGGGATTTCATGTTTTGAAGGCAGGCCTCCATGTGGAATTTTGTTCATGACATTGATGAATGACTATCTGAATACTGAGATGGAACTTTCACTCTAGCTTTTTGATGTATGTCAGTTCAGGTCATAACTTTAATACTTGATAATGTGGATAGCTGAAATGTAGCAAGCCATATTTTGGTTGAGTGACCATGGTAGAGTATCTTTTAAGCTGTCTGGCAGAAAAAAACCAAACAACAACAACAACAAAAGTCCAAGTCTTAAATTCTTGAATTATAAGCTGTTGAGAAATACATGATTTTTTAATGGAAAAAAAATTCCTTTTAAAGTTCAGATACTTTCCTCTCTTTCCTGAGTACAAATAGAAAGGCAGTATGAACTGTGAGAGTGAGTAGATCTGGTTTTTAGGCCCAACATATTACCTTTAGTGACTTCAGTGATTCCCTTAAAACCTATAAACATTAGCCTCCATGAAGGGTTAAGTATTAGTACCTGCCCCCTACATATCTTATAAGGTTCTTTTGATGATGAAGAAACAATATTATCTATTTTCCTGGTGTGTACTCTAGGTTATACCTTGTAATTTAATTTAATCAACATTTATTAAACACCTACTATCTACCAGGAATTGGGGATACAAAGACAGAAATAAAACTTTTTTTTTTCCATTCAAGGAAGGTACATTCTGTTGAGGAAGACACTATGTCATAGACAGCATGTAATAATATAAAAAAAATATAAATGCATGGTAATTGTTATGGCGAGGGGAAGATATTCAGCAAAGCCTAATTCATGTAGAAGGTGGCATTAGAGCTGAACTTTGAAGGCGACTGGGAATGCTAAGAGGTCAAAGTGAGAATGGAAAGCATTCCAGGCATGGTGGACAGCAACAGATGGAGGGTTAGATATGAAGAGTAGCTATACTGGCTGCACGCCGACCTTCTGCCAGCCGTATACTGGTACCCACTCCTTCTATAAGGAGCACACTACCAGAGTCTTACTCACTCCCGAGTCTTTGGTCCTCAGCCGGATCACCACACAGAGACGAGCCATCGGGAGGCGCCAACACCAGAGCTCTATTCAGAGGCCAACACAGCAAGCCATCATAGCAAGCCCAAGCAGCAAGGCCAGAGCAACAGGGCAGGAGCCAGGGGAGAGCACGTGTGATCTGACCACGCTTGTTCCTAAAAACCTACCTAGCCCCTCCTCCCCAGCCCGCTTACTAGCCAATGATTGTAGGGTCAGATACCGGAAGGGGCTGTCTGAGTTTAGCACACCAAGGGGGAGGGAGTGACGTAGGAGGCCAGGACCGGATATAGGAAGGAGGCATCTGGGATTTGCGCATAGACAAAGTACGTGACCTAGGAAGTCAGACTCAGGAGGGGTCTGGGGTCAGTGCTGCACAAAGGGACCCAGGAAGTCAGGAAGGTCACAAGAGGCATCTGGGGATGACGTTGCATATAGGGAGGGGACTAAGCAAAGGGAACTCAGTCCTCTGTCGTCCCACTCCCACGTGGCACCGCCCCTTGCCTCAGGAGCTCAAGCTTCGGCTACTTCCTTGTACCCAGCTTATCTCACAGAGCACTGCCCATTGCCTCAGGGCTTCTCCATATCCAGCCCATCCCAGTTCACCACGACTCTGCCTACCACAGCCCCTGCCTCGACTTCCAAAATACCCAGATCTTACCCTACCCTTGCCACAGCGCCCAACCTGGTAGCTGCCAACATCAGACAGTCCCTCACAAGTAGCAAAAAGGCTAGTTGGACTGGGCCATAGTGTGTGTGAATGGGGAATAATATATAATAAGACTAGAATGATAAATTGGAGCATGGCTGTGAAGTGCTCTAAATATCAAATAAGAAGTCTGTCTTATGAGCCCAGAGATAATAGAGAGCTACTGGAGTTGACTAAGCAGAAGAGGGACATGTTTAGATCTGCACTTTAGTAAAATCACTTCAGCAGCCATGTGGAGAATGGTTTGCAGAGGGCAGAAAACAATTAGGTGGCTACTACAGTAGGCAGGTGAAAAGTGATGAAGTTAGCTAGGGTTAGGGTCTATGTATGTGTATGCACATACCCATGAATCCATATCTTGGATAGTTTGCTTGGATAGTTTGGATAGAGACAAAATAAGAAATTCAGAACAACAGCAGTCAGTCAGACTGTGCCAACTGTTATTTATATAAATAAAATCTATTCACTAGTAAATGAAAATGAATAGGTGTGAGTTCATGGGTAGCAGGATGAAGGTGAGGTTGGATGAAGAGGTTGGTTTCGGGGATCGGGGAGAGGATTTGACAACCGCTAGATAGAAGATAGCACATATATCAGGAAAATCATTATGGAATACTCTGTTGTTTTTTTGACTTTTATGAAATGTTTATGATATTTCTGTCAAGAGAACTAGAGCAGCATTCCTGCTGGAGTTAATTGGAATGTTTCATAAATAGATTACAGGTTGAGACCTTTATCATGTGATTGAAGACGTAACTGTGAACTTTGGCAATTGTATAACAGTTATTCTAGAAGTAATGAGGATATTTATTTAATAAAATCTGCATTGAGTTAATTTAATAAATCTGTGAGATCAAGGGCAAAGTCATTAAGGAAAGAATACTTTAAAAGCTGCTGTGTTTGTTGAAGTACCAGAATGGTTATATTTTAAAAGGGGGAAATGACTGTTCTAGAAATCATTGACTGAGCAGATGAAGGAATAATCAGGATGAGGAGAAACTACCATAGCTAATTAGGTTGAGCTCATCCTGATTTATTTCTATTGAGAAGATTAAAATTGATCCTGTATCTTTTTTTTATTGATCCTATTTACAAGTAATTGATTTTGTCCTGTAATTGCTGAAGTCATGCTTCTTTGTCTCTGAACTTCCTAATTCAGCTGCGTTGTAATGGGTTAATTCTAGAAATCCAAGTTTCTTCTTTCAAGGAAATTTGCTAACCTTGGGGAGTGTGTGTGAAAGAAAGAACCAGGCCTGATATCTTTACTCCGCTAAGCTATACTTTAAGGATGTCTGGTTTGCTGTCCAAAAGTCTGGGCTGCTGTTTTGCACCTGAACTCAAACGATGAAGCATATGTATATATAAGAAACCAGAGAAGAACACAACATATTCATTAAGAAGGCTCTTGTACCCATCTATATTGCAAAGCTGGTAAGCTGATTGTCTATAGCTTTGTTGTTCAGTTGTTTCAGTCATGTCCGACCCTTTGTGACCTCATTTGGGGGTTTTCTTGACGAAGATACTGGAATAGTTTGCCCTTTCCTTCTCCAGCTCATTTTACAGATAAGGAAACTGAGGCAAACATAGTTAAGTGACTTGCCCAAAGTCATACAGCTAGTAAGTGTTTGAGGCTGGATTGGAACTTAGATCTTCCTGACTCTAGGCTCTGCATTCTATCCACTGAGCCACCTAGTTGCCCCATAGCTATAGTTTAGATAAGAAACTATGTTTATATCAAGTACTATGTGATGTAGTGGACAGAGTACTGGACTTGGATGCAGGAAACTAGGACCCTGTAGTTGCTACCTGTTTTACCATGGGCCCTTACTTTACCTGTGGAAAGAACATTAGACCTTTGTTCAATCCTGGTTTTGAGATATTCAGTATAACAATGAGAGCTAGCCTGTATATAGTGCTTTAAGGTTTGCAAAACTCTGTTTTCATTTAATATATAATGTAATAATATAATTCAAAAATAATTTACTAAGTGCCTATTTTGTGCAAGGCACAGTGTTAGGTACTGTGGAGGTATTGGGGCCAAGAAAGAAGGGAGAAAAAAATAGCACAAATTTGAGCTGAAAGGGAGTTTAGAGGTCATCTAATCCCACCACATGCCCTTATTTTACACATGAGGAAATTGAGGTCCAAAATCACATGGATAGTCAAGGGCAGAGCTAGGATCTTAACTAAAGTGTAGTGACTACACCATGCTTATCTGTATATGGCTAGGTATAATACAAGGTTGGGAGAGTATAAGTATAAGGAGAGATACAGAAAACATGTTGATCTAAAGAATATTTGGCTTCATAGAGATAGCAGGGTTAGGATTGAAGATGAGCAAGAAAGAGGTACAGGGAAAGAATGAACGAATGACCAATGAGGCAAGTTTCTGATGGAGATATAAGGCTATTTGGGGTTGGAATCAATTACGTAAGTAAGAGGGTTAGTCTTGGAAAAAAGAAGGCAACTTGCTTCCTTTTGTCTGCTGTGTGACCTCTCTGGGTCTCGGTTTTTCCATTTGCAAAATGAAACAATAGAACTATTTGATCTATAATATTCCTTCTATCTTTAATATTTTTACAAGTCTGTGTGAAAATATTGGTATTTGCATATTGGTAATTGTAGCTACAGGGCCACTTACCTACTAAAATGACTCTGAAATGGAGTAAAAGTTAATCTGGAGGAGGTGGCATTTTAAAATATTTTTATTAATGACTTGTATTATATTAGGAATATAAGTCGATTTCAGACTTAACACAAGTAGAATTATTAGCTCCCCTCCTCCCAATTGAGTAGAATCTAGAGTGACAAATCTCAAAACAATTCTATCTAAAACACAATGATATAATCTCACATTCAAGCCCCTGGGGAGAACAAAAATACACTTTACAGATATAGCTCAGGTCAGATACCATGTACAAAACATCCTGGAGAGGGGTGTGTGTATGTATGTGTGTGTGTGTGTGTGTGTGTGTGTGTGTGTGTGATGGTTTTGTGAAAGGCAGTTTCAATAAGAGTGAATAATATGGTATTGGCTTACTGTTTTCTTTTGTTTTGATTTTTAATAACAAAATTGCACTGAACAAATTGACAGCATTGTTATATATGACACGCATAGTCTGGGAAGCCATCCTTCCACTACACTAAACGGTGGTCAGATTCATATTAGAAGAGATTCCAATTTTGAGCTCTACATTTAAGGAGAAAAATAAAGATATTGAAGAGGGTTCTGAGAAGGAAAACCCAGTTGTTCTGTAGGGAATTTTGCAGAATGGTGACTTAATGAAAATACTAGTCTTCTGTTGTCTTCCCCTAGAAAGAATTATGATAATAACTTGTATTTATGCTTTTAAATTTGAAGAAGTTCTTTAATGCATTATTTTATTTGATCCTCTCAATAACACATTGAGCTAGGTGCTATTATCATCATTTTATGGCTGAAGGAACTGAGAGAATCAGGAAATGCTTCATATAGAAAGTAGCTCTTGAACTGAGTCTTGAAGGAAACCAGGAATTCCTAGTGGCAGAAGTGACAAGGAAGTATATTCCAGGTATGAGAGGACAGCCAGTTCAAGGGAAACATAGATGGGAAATGACGCATCATGTATGAGGAGCAGTGAACAGGCCATTTTGCCTGGGCCATAGAATAGAGAGGCTATTGATATGTAATATGGTTGGATGAGCCATGACAGAAGAGTTCATATTAAATATTGAAATAATAAGTAACCACTGAAATTTATTGAATGGGAGGGGGGAGAGGTGGCATGGCAAGACATAGAGCAGACTCTTATCAAATTTTCCTACCATTTATTCAGTTTGGCAGTGAATTTAGTTCAGAACCTGAAAATCAAACTCTGTGTTTCTAGAACCCAGAGTCTAACCTCTTATGCCACAAAAAGAAACCTTGTAATCTTTCTGTAACTAAGGTTAGATGACCACTAAGATTTCATCTAGATTGAAAATGCTATGACTAATCTACATGTAAACAAAGCCCTTTGAGGACAAAAGTGTGTTTCCTATTCAAATGTACAGAAAGAATGGTAACTTTATACCTGTGAAAGATCAAGCCGTGTTACGATATATAAGTTTTAAAAAATAAATTGTTTCCTGGCTTCCTGGATTATTTTGAGTTATCTGTGTATGTCTCATTCTCTCTACTAGACTGCATTTTGATTGGCTTTGATAGAGTTAGGTAAATCTATGTTTATGAGGAATAATGCAAACGTGACCATTGCCTAGAATTGGAGCAATTTTAAGATAGGTGCTAAGACATATTCTTATCGTCCATATTCATTGTAATAAATTGAATGACTTTTCTTTTGAAGTGGAATAAGATAGTTAGAAAATAAATTTTCTACCTAAGAAAGATAAATGGACTAAATTTTACAAATTAGCACTTTGTAAATTAACTTTTCTAGGACTATAAATTATTTCTCAGAAAGTTCAGTCACTTTACACAGCACCGTTCACTCTTTGAGTGAACTTTTTACATCTGACATTTTGATGGAATGGAGGCCACTGGTATTAAGTGATTTTTCCAGTGTCTTCTCAGTTTTTACTTAATGCATTTTCTACATTAATCAGTTTGACCTCTGATCATATTCTCCTGATGTCCTGTCTTGAGTTTCAGCACCTACACTGAAAACAGAGAGATGAGAATGGTCAATCCCTGTCATCTAATTTAACCACTATTGTCACTTCCTGTGAAATCTTTGTTGGCCTTTTTTTTAGAAGACAGTTATTACAAGTCTGAGATGAACTGGGGGAGTTGAGCAGGATCTCTTTCCCAAATGAAATGTTCTTTAACCTTATCCTGAGTTTGCATTAACTCTAAGTAGATAAGATATTTTATAAAGTTCAGGTAATATCCTGTCTGACAAAATTTTCCAAGGTAACCCACTTGTTTTGGTGTGTGTGTGTGTGTGTGTGTGTGTGTATGTATGTGTGTTTGTGCGCATGCGCACATGTATGTGCCTGCCTATGTATACTTAACTGTCTGGAGGGAGAAAAGAAAATTCAGCTAGAATTTCTATAATGCTTTGAGATTTGCAAAGCAGTTTTCATATATTATTTCATTTGCTCCTCACAACCACCCACTTGGGGAGTTTGAGAGATCCAGAGGTCTTATTCAGTCCCACCAATACCCACTGTTGAAAGAAGTTAGGAAAGAAGGAAATAAGTATTTATTAAGTACCTTCTGTGTGCCAGGCACTGTACTAAGAGGTTTTACAAACATCCCATTTTATCCTCACAGAAACCCAAATAAGTGCCATTATTAATACTTACTATATGTGTGAGGGGACACAGACAAACAGAGGTTAGGTGACTTGCCTAGGGTCACATATCTAGGAAGTGTCTGAGGCCACATTTGAATTCAGGTCTTCCTGATTCCAAGTTCAGTGCTCTGTCCAGTGCACCACAAGCTGCCTTCATTGATAGTGGAATCCACCAGATGTAGTAGCAGCAGCTCTGATTGCTGAGAGGTAACTACTTACGGGCTGCTGAATAGACCTAAGAAAATCACAAAACGATGCTGATTAGATCTACTATATAATCTCAACTTGGCTCTCACTGTAGCCAGGCAATCCTTTTACACCTCCCTAATTGATTTGCTTGACACAGTGACTATTTCAAATCTTTTAATTTCTCTTTTTTTAAAAAAAGTATTAATTTATTTTAAACATTCTTTTCATTTTAAATTTTGGGTTTCAAATTCTCTCCCTCCCTCCTACCCTGCCCTCACCCATTGAGCAGGCAAGCACTATATCAATTATACACATGAAATCATGCAAAACTTATTTCCATATTAGTTGTACTGCAAGAAAGAAAAGCAAGAAAAATAAAGTGAAAAAACTGTACTCCGATTTGCCCTGAGAGTATATCAGTCTTCCCTCTGGAAGTGGATAGCGTTTTTCATTATGAGTCTGTTAGAAATGTCTTGGATCATTGTATTAATCAGAATAGCCAAGTCTTTCACAGCTGATCATCATTAGAACATTGCTATACCATGTGCAATGATCTTCTGATTCTCACTTCGCTGTATAAATTCATGTAGGTCTTGCTATTTTTTTTTTCTGAAACGACCCACCTTGCCATTTCTTATAGCATAATAGTACTCCATCATAACCATATGCCAAAACTTGTTCAGTCATTTCCCAATTGATGCACATCTCCTCAATTTCCAGTTCTTTGCTTCAACAGATAGGTCCTTTTCCTTTTCCTTTGATCTCTGGGATACAGACCTAGAAGTAATATTGCTGAGTCAAAGAGTATGTATAGTTTTATAACCCTTTGGGCATAGTTCCATATTGCTTTCCAGAATGGTTGGACCAGTTTACTACTACACCAATAGTACATTAGTGTACCTATTTTCCCATCTTCCCTTCCAGCATTTGTCATTTCTGATATGTGTGAGGTTGCACCTCAGAGTTATTTTAATTTGTTTTTCTCTAATCAATAGTGATTTAGAGCATTTTTTTTCACATGACTATAAATAGCTTTGATTTCTACTTCTGAAAATGGCCTGTTCATATTCTTTGACCATTTATCAATTGGGGAATGGCTCTTGTTTTTATAAATTTTATTCAGTTCCATACTCAGTGTATAATTAAGAAATAAGGCCTCTATCAGAGAAACTTGTTTGTAAAACTTTTTGATATTACTTCATTTTCTACAATAACTTTTAGCAAAATGTAGTTTCCCTGATCATCTCTTTTAGTCAGGTCTATTTTTGCTTTTACTTTGAGATCATGGTTGCTATCCCTACATTTTTTGCTTCAACTCAAACATATTATGAGTGAGCTCTTCCCATTTACATTCACAGTTAGGATTAGTGTTTATTTCCCTCCATCTCATTTTCTTCTGTTTGTTCTTTTCTTTCTTTTTATTCTGTCCCTCCTCAAAAGTCTGTTTTGCTTCTGACTATTGTCTTCCTTCATCTGTCTTCCCCTTTATCATCCCTTCCTTTCTTTTATCTCCTTCCCCTCCCATTTCCCTATTGGGTAAGTTACATTTCTATACTGTGTGTGTGTGAGTGTGTGTTTTCCCCTCTTTGAACCTATTTTGATGAAAGAAAGGTTCAAACATTGCCCCCCCATTTTCCCCTCCACTTTAAAAGCTTATCCTTGTATGCCTCTTTTATGTAAGATAAATTTCCCAATTCTACCACTTCCTTCCCACTTCTTGAAGTGCATCCCTCTTTCTCACTCTTTAATTTTTTCTGAGTTCATTACAACATAATTGACTCACACTCATGCCCTCTGTCTATGAAAACTCCTTTTAACTACCCTAATAATGATAAAGTTCTTAAGAGTTACATGTATTATTGTGTAGGAATGTAAACAGTTTAACATTTTTTAGTCCCTTATGATTACTCTTTCATGTTTACCTTGTTATGGTTCTCTTGAGTCTTGTGTCTGAATGCCAGATTTTCTATTCAGCTCTGGTCTTTTTATCAAGAATGCTTGAAAATCCTCTATTTTGTTAAATGTCCATTTTATCTCATTAAATGTCCATTTTATCCCCTGAAGGATTATACTCAGTTTTACTGAGTAGGTAATTCTTGTTTTTTTTTTCATTGTTATGGCTTTCTTTTATTGTTTCTTGATGTCTCGTGGAGTTATTAGCTTCCACTTGTCCAATTCCAAGTTTTAAGGATTTATTTTCTTCAGTGAGATTTTTGTACTTCTTTTTCCATTTGGCCAACTTTGTTTTTGGTTATTTTCTTTGGTATTTTCTTTGGTATTTTTTGTGTCTATTTTACCAAGCTGCTAATTCTTTTTTTTCATAATATTCTTGCATGTCTCTGCATTCTTTTCTCAAATTTTCCTCTACCTCTCTTATTGCTTTAACTCTTTCAGGAATTCTTGTTGGGCTTGTGTCCAATTAATATTTTTCTTTGAGGCTTTGTGTGCAGCTGTTTTCACATTGTTGTCTTCTTTATGTCTTGGTCTTCCTTTCAAACTTTGTAGCTTTTTATGGTCAAGTTCTTTTTGTTGTTGTTGTTGTTTGATCATTTTTCCAGACAATTTCTTGACTTTGAACTTTATGTTAAAATTGAGCTCTGCTCACCTCAGGGTGAGGAGGCACTGCCCCAAGCTTTGGGCTTTTTCATACTGCTGTTTTCAGAGCTAGTTCTGGGGGTTTACAAGTTTTTGTTGCTTCCAAGGTACTGTGATTCTGGGAGAGGTATGGTCACTGTTCTCATGCTATGTCCTGTGGTATTTACCTAGGAAGGGCCCCTGGTCCTCTCCAGTCACAAACACTAGCACTTCTTTTTGCCTTGGAACTGGGACTAGGAACCCTGCTCCCATATGACAGACCACTGATGCTCCTCTCTGCCCTAGAACTGCAACCCAGAACTGCATATGGGCAATAGAATCTCCAGACAGTACCAGCTTACCCCAGTACCAGCAGAGTCCCCTGTAATCTCTTTCTGACCAGATACCCAGCTCCCTTACCCTCTCTGGACTGAGAGTTCCTAAAGCTGCTGTTGTTGCTGCCACTGGTGTTTTCAGTGAGTATGCTCCAGTCTGGCACCCACCCAGATGTTATGGACCTTTTCTGCTGATCTCCTAAGTTTTTTTAGGCTGGAAAAATGTTTCCATCCAACCTTTTGTTGGCTCTGCCATTCCAAAATTTGATCTGATGCATTATTTTTTTTAGGGGGGTTTCCAATTGAGAAATTTATTTAAACAGATCAAATAAAACAGGTGCCTCCTTGTCTCTGCACATAGAAGAACGTGTTGGGCCTCTTGGTAGTAAAGCGTAGTTTGTGCTGGTGATGCAGAGCTCTGTGGGGCAGAGAGAACTTGATTTTGGAGATGTGAAACTGCTTGACTGCAGGCCGGTGGCACTTGCTGGCAGGAATTTCTTCCACTTTCATGATCTGGATGGAGTGGGCCCGGGCACGGTGACAGGCTCCCATAACTCGGTAGCACTGAGTGACGGCACCAGCAGTGGTCAGGTCCCTGTACTCCCTGTACATGTTGTGGGTTCCACTCCTGGAATGGTAGCGCAGCCAGGTGCCAAAGTTTTTCACCCTAAGAGGGGACTTTTCAAAGACCTGTCCACAGTATACAATTTCTCCAGAAGACTTCTTCATCTTTTTCAGCTGGGAAACACAGTACCAGAATCGAGACTTTGCTACAACATGATTAGGAGCAAAGATCTGCATCTGATAAAGAGGTGGCACTGGACTCTTGGGAGTAGGCAGAAAGTGTTCAACTACCTTATATTCTCTCAGGGTGCCCGAGGCTTTCATGGTGCTGCCACCTCACTTCCCGCCAACCCGCAAAAGGCCTGATAAATTATTTTAAAGTTGTTTGGACAGGACTGTTGAGAGAATTCAGTTGGGTTGCTGCCTCTAATCTGCCATCTTGGTTCCCTCAGTTCTCTTAAAGGCTCTCATGGCTCCTTTTCCCACACCCTCTTACCCAAGAAAGAACCACACCTCAAATTCAGGAAAAAAAAAATTGTGACCATTTGATAAGATCTTCCTCTTTCTCCCTCTTTCTTACTTCATATTGCTCAGACATCTTCTTCCAACTCTTCCTTTGCTTCTGTCTTACAGAAAAAGGTAGCCCTCCTTACTCTTTTAGGAGATGATCAGTGAATTCTTTCTATGGCTATTTTCCCTCTGGTGGTAGGACCTAAGGGCAGTTTTTCTTTATGATTTCCTGAAAGATATTGTCCAGGCTCTTTTTTTCATCGTGATTTTCAGGTAGACCAATAATTTTTAAATCGTCTTTCCTGGATCGATTTTCCAGGTCAGTTGTTTCACCAATGAAGTATTTTATGTTTTCATCTATTTTTTCATTCTTTTGTTTCTGTTTGACTGATTCTTGCTCTCTCATAGAGTCATTAACTTCCATTTGCCCAATTCTAATTTTTAACAAATTGTTTTCTTCTATTAGATTTTGTACCTCCTTCCCCATTTGGCCAATTGCTTTTTTTAGAGACTTGTTTTCTTCAGTGTACTTTTTTCCAGTTGGCCAATTGTACTTTTTAGGGACTTATTTTCTTCAGTGTACTTTTTTTCCAGTTAGCCAATTGCATATTTTTTAATTTTTAATTTTTTTAAAATTTTCACATTAGTGATATTGTAAGTAAAAATTAAAACCAATAGGAGGAACCATCAGAAAGAGGAAATGAAACTCAACAGGAGAGAAAAAAAAATGGCAATTCAACTTCCATGGTTGTTTCTTTGAATGTGGATAGCATTTTCCATCACAAGGCCTCTGGAGGCGTCTTAGATCCTTGTATTGCCAGGAAAGGTTAAGTTTATCAATATTAGTCATCACACAACGTGGCTGTTATGATGTACAGCATTCTCTTGGTTCTGCTCATTTCACTCAGCATCAGACCATACAAGTCTTTCCAGGTTTTTCTGAAGTCAGCCTGTTCATCATTTCTTATAGCACAATAGTATTCCATCACATTCACAAACCACAACTTGCTCAGCCATTCCCCAATTGATGGGCATCCTCTCAATTTCCAATTCTTTGCCACCACAAAAAGAGCTGCTATGAATATTTTTGTACATGTGGGTCCTTTTCCTATTTGTATGATCTCTTCGGGATATAGCCCTAGAAGTGCTATTGCTGGGTCAAAGGGTATTCACTTTTTTATAGCCCTTTGGGCATAGTTCCAAATTGCTCTCCAAAATGGTTGGATTATTTCACAACTCCACCAACAATGTATTAGTGTTCCAATTTTCCCACATCTTCTCCAACATTTATCATTTTCCTGTTTTGTCATGTTGGCCAATCTGATAGGTGTGATGTGGTACCTCTGAGTTGTTTTGATTTGCATTTCTCTAATCAATAGTGATTTAGAGCATTTTTTTTCATGTAACTATAGATGGCTTTAATTTCTTCATCTGAGACCTGTCTGTTCATATCCTTTGACCATTTATCAATTGCGGAATGGCTTATATTCTTATAAATTTGACTTAATTCTCTATATATTTTAGAAATGATGGCCAATTGTATTTTTAAGGACTTATTTTCTACAGTTAATTTTTGTCCTTCTTTTTCCAGGCTACTGACTCTTTCTTGCATACCTCTCATTTTTTCATCTACTTCTCTCATTTGACTTTTAAAATCCTTCTTGAGCTCTTCTAAGAAGGCTTTTTGGGCTTCAGACCAGTTCATATTCCCTTTTGAGGTTCCAGATGTGGGTTTGTTGACAATATTGTCCTCTTCAGAATTTCTGCCTTGATCGTCACTGTTCTTATAATATGAATCTACGGTGCATTTCTTTTTGCTCATGGTGTTTGCCTATTTCCTGTCCTTTAAAGAGATTGAGCTCCCTTACTGGGGAGCAGAGGGCACCGACCCAAGCTTCCCGTTTTAGGAGTCCAGGGCCAGGTCACTGGCTATGTGTGCTGGGGCCTCCGATGTTGGCAGTTGGAGACTGTAGGGTTCTGGCAGCTTACCTAGTGTTGGGCTGGAATCAAGAAAGCTGGAACTCTAGGGCAACTCTAGGTTGCCTGTTTTTCCCTTCCCTTCTCTTTCTTCAGCTCCTTTCAGATGGATGTTGTAGGGTGTTTATCCTCCTGGGGCCCTTTGTAGTGCAGCCTCCCTTATTTTTGCTGAGGCACTGGGAGACCTGGTTCCTGCAGAATGCTGAGGCACCTGGTGGTTTTCTGGGCTTGTTTCCACCATTTCCCCAGCCCTCACTGAGACACTTGGGGGTCCAGGCATTGGTGTTTGCCTGCTCCACCACTTGGGTTTCAGGATCTCCTCCTGGTATGCTGAGGTGGGGCTTTCACTAGCTTGCTGGGAAGCCTCCTGTTCTGTACTGCTTCCCTTCCCCCAGGGCAAGAGGGGCCTATCCCATTTATCCCTCAAGCTACCTGGGCTGCAGGTCTGCTGTACCCTGTCTTTCTTCTGGTTTAGCTGTTCCAGGGTTTTTCCTTGGGTGATATTTTCTGGGTTTTCAGAGGTTATTATGGGAGGGTAAGAGCGACTTACTTCTTTTTCCACCATCTTGGCTCCTGGAAGCAGAACATAGCCCTCCTTTCTAAAGCTTTTAAAGAGGATTTCTTTTAGCCAACTATTTTAATAAATATCTTTGCTAAAAGCTAATTGAAACTATTGGCTAATAATCAGTGGGAAACATCAGTAGGGACTTACAAGTAATAGTACCAGAAATCTCAGAATCTTAAGGCTACTTCTAGAACCATGAGAAGTGAAGTAGTCAGCCACTTTTTCTGGACCTGAACCAACAATGTTAGAGGTAGTTGAGGACGTCGGTCCAGAATGGATTCCATATAAAGAGACTTTGAGAATGTGTTGTGGACAACAAATACTGGCCTCTTGGGTTCCTTCTGGCTCCAGAGCTTTGAGCCAATGATCTTATATGCCTTTTAAAAAAATCTATACTTGAGTACATAAAATTGAGATGGAAGTTAATGATAGAGGCCCTTGAGTAGCATAAGAGTCTGAATGATCAAAGACAGTTCAAACTAGATATAAAATAGATTAAGTTCATTTTATACACAGTAGGTGCTCAGGAATTAGTTGTCAAACTCATTTACATTGCCAACAGCAGGAAAGTGCTTAGCCCTGAGATGATAAGAAAACTAAATTAATCAAGAAAGCCTAATTCCCTAAGCATTCTGATCAATAAAGGTTTTGCTTCATGTGCCAGGAACAGTAGCTACTTCAGAATAGGCATCTTTTTGATAGAAAATCTGCTGCTTCACAACCATCAAATTACTATCTTTGTGCCTCAGTAATGAGACAAAATTGAGAGATTGGGATTGAATAGGAAACACATTATTGTTGTTCTGTATAAATAACTGGACTGGAGATTGCTCCTCTGATCTTTCTGCATTTTCACTGGTTGTCCTCCATTGTGGAATTCTCTCCCTCCTAATTTCTCCCTCCTCATCTCTATCTCCTGGCTTTCTGGCTTCTTTCAAGTGCCAGCTAAAATTCCACCTTCCACAAAAAAAGCTTTCCTGATCTGCCTTGATGCTAGTGCCTTAACTCAGCTGGATAATTCCACTTTATTCTGTATATATCTTGTTTTTAATAGTTTGCATATTGACTTCCTCATTCAACCATGAGCTCCTTGAGACCAAGGACTGTCTTTTGCCTTACTTTGTAACCATAGTACAACCTGGTATATAGTAAGTGCTTAAAAAGTGGAAAATAATTCTTTCAGCTGTCCATGAAGTACTTTAAATCTGATACCCAACTAAATGTCAAATCTGTCTCTCTGTGTGTAATCACATCTGCTTCAGCAGCATGATGTTTCTCTTTGAAGAAATGATTTTTTAAACTTGCTTCAGTATTACCTGCCTGATAAATTCTATTAGTTCCAAGACAGAAAAGAGACAAAATGGCCACCATCACAGCAACCAATACTTGGGAATATTGTACTGCTCTTAATATTTAGAAGATGTTCCACCAGATTTTCGATTCCCTGATTCTGGACCTTCTACTACTTTTCATTGGTCTGTAATCCCCTAGCCTTAGTTCCTGGGTTGGGGCAGCTTTTGGGGTCAGAGAGAAACTGGTATTTGAGATACCTTTTGTCTTCAGTTTCATCCACAATCCATTCCCTACTGGTTGTGCCTGGCTGGTTAAGTCCCTACTAATATGAGTGAAATATTATTGTACACTAGTTTTGTAAATCTGTATGTTTGTGGTTACTTCAGCAATATTCAAAAGGCAACTATTTTGATTGTATTTTTTTTCATTTTTATATGCCAAATGCAAAGCAATTCTGATGATGGCACTGGAGTATTATAATTAGAATGAATGAGTTTTACTTCTGCTGAATGGTGTAGCTTCAACCACAGAAGTCATTTATTGTTTCATTAACTCCAGCACTATGAACAGTATTCTCTTAATGAGTAGTTGTACCTCAAATATTTTCCTAATTAATTAGATCTTATTAAATATACAAGAGGTACCTGTTAAATCTAAATTAGAGGTATAGTTATGGTGCATGACACTTATTAGTTTTTAAATGGCCAGATATTTTAAAGTAACCAATTAAAAAAAAGGGAAACACTTGAAAATGTTTAAAAAGTGGTTGTGGTTTCTAGAGGGGCAGGCACATTCATCAGCAATACAGGCTGTTGCGTTTATTAGCTTTTCATCATCTATGTGTTAGTTACATCCCTGGCAATAGCGAAATCCAAGTTTTGATACACTACAGTTGATGAGGTTTCAGCTTATCTTCCATAGTCTGGGCTTTTCTGAGCAAATATTGTTTAACACGGACACCCATTGTGTTCCCTGAACCCCTACATGTAACGCAGTCAAGTTCTTACAAAGGCATATATTTACTACAGAAGATATGATCACAAAGACAAATTTACTTCCCCTCTCCCACACCTGTGAGACACAATCTCCTTCCCTCCTTTGTACCTTCTCAGTCTCTGGGGAGGGGAAAGGGATTAGAGTCGTAGTTTAGCTGAGTTCTCATAGAGCCCAATCCCAGTTCTAAGTCTAAAACTTGCCTTGGGCTTGAGTACCAGGCACCATGCCTTCTCAACATGTTCATGCCAGGCTCCCTGCACCACCAGACCCGTAATCCTGGCTTCAACGGCACCATTACTGGAACTCCTGGTCTTTGATCCAATGAGGTAAACCTTCTAGCATCTGAAAATGAGGACAAAAAGCACAGAACAGAAACAAATACTTCTCAGGCATTTCTAGGAGCCAGAGTAAAGGGAGAGGAAGGGAAAGCAGGTCCCTTTCCTCTCACTAGCTGAGTTATTGGCATCCTTGCTGGCCATGGCAGATAGGAGTCCCTGAAAAAAAGGGAAGCTGAAAAGAGGATGGAAAAGAGGCACAGCCAAAAAAGGATGAATGGTTCGGACTTGCCAGTTTTAAAGAGGTAGGCAGTCAATCAAAGGAGACTACCATGACAAGAGATGCAGCTGGCTCCATGTTAGACAAATTAGGCATACTTATAGAAGCCCAGGCTACATTCCCACTCTGTAGTAACAACATGTAGTATTTTGTGAGTATCGTAACACTTTTTTTTAACTAAAGTTTATTTTACATTTTTAACTACACACTTGAGTTTTATCTATATACTGATTTCCAAACATGAGACTTCTCCACTTACAAGTCTTTATTACATAACAACATATTTTAATGACCAAAAATACTCAATATTCATTATCACTAATGCTACTACCAACAGCTATGTTAATCAATGAAGGAAATTAATAGAATTGCATTGGTTTTCATGTAGATTTTTGGGCTTTTTGGCATTTTTTTCCCAGTGGCCAAAAAAAGATAGTATTTTCACTATACCCTTAAGGCCATGTGGTTAAGGTTGTGAGATTTTTTTTTTATCACTAATGCATACTAAAAAAAAAACAAAAAAACCCCTAACATTTAATTTATTATTTATTTTAAACATTCTTTTCTTTTTAAATTTTTAGTTAGGAACCTTAACACTTTTTAAAGTCAACATTTGAGGTATAAATAGTGTTTGTAAAAAAAAGAATATAGCCTAAGTTGTTTTTTAAAGCTAATACAAGGCACTTGAATTAAAACACTTCTGGAAATAACTTCTGCAATTGAAATAAGTAACATAATGTCAATGTATGACATCACAGTAGAGCCTCATATTTTCTACCTCTGGAATATTGGGTTATAGACCTTTCCTTAAGACTAGCTTTTGTGAAAAAGTGGGTTTTTTTTTTCAATTTTAAATCTTCATTAAGCCATTCAACAAACATTCATTAAGCCATTTTTATGTGTAGCACTACACATAACATTGTGGATGGTACAAAATACAAACATAGTCCTGGATCTTAAGGAGATATATAATCTAGTTAGTCAAAAAATATATAAGAAACAATTAGACAACATAAGAAAAATTATATAAAGTGGGCAACTTAAAAACAATGTGAGTATTGAGGAATTCAAAGTATAAGGAAAGTAATTGGAGAAAGCCTTCTAGATGAGGTGAGTTAATTGCAAGTTATCTTCTGAGAGTGAATACTTGATAAATACTTGTTGATTGATTGACTTAGAATGTGAATTATGAATCCATAATGTGTTACATCTATGTAGCATCAGTGCATGTTTTCTTGGGACTATCCAAGATTTTACCAAATTATTTCATCAAGTCTCCTTTCTGTGAATGATGGATCAGTGATAGGTTCCCTCTACACTTGTGAGATTAGTATCATGTGGCAAGTTAACACTCAGAAGAGGTAGAAATTAGGAGGAGGTTTTGGGAGGTGAAAACTCCAAAATGGGAAAATGAGAATAAAACCTTTCTTCTAAAAATTTAGGTGAATCACAAATGTTTTATTATGAATTTTAAAATTATGATGGATAAAATGTTTTAGATGAGGTGTTCATATATTGCTTTCTAGCTCCAAATGACATGATTTTCAAAAAACTATACAAAATCAATAGACCAATAAACATTTATGAAGCATCAACTATGTGCTGAGCACTGTGTTAAGTACTGGGGAATACAATAACAAAAGTGAAACAATTCCTGCCCTCAAGGAGCATACATTAGGATGATTTTAGGAAGGAATAGAACCTTTGCTTTGGAGTGATAAGATGATGATTACTGACAACAGAGATAAAGCATAGCTTTTCAATCTTTGTTTCGTTTCTGTTTACTCTGCCAATGAATGTTACCTTTGCCCTAGGAAGTTACAGAGGAAAAATGGCTAACAGGGAGTTGGTACAAAATTTAAGAAAGAAAAGCATAAGGGAGAACCTAGATGGCCTTGGTGAACTCAAGTCATCCAACCCAAATGCCCTCTATCATCTGACCCTGAAAGGACTGGTGGGCGTGCTTGCTGAGCCACTGCCGACAATCTTCCAAAGACAGAAGAATTGGGAAGTAATTCAGGCCTGGAGAAGGGCAAATGTCCTGATTATCAAAAAAGGAAAGAGAATGGAATCTCAACCCAGTAGGCTGGTGAGCTTGAATTCATTTCTTAGGAAAATTTTAAAACAGATCATTAAAGAGATGATTAGTGAAAATCTAGAAGGGAAATGGTAAAGAAAGAAAGCCGGCATGGCTTCATCAAAAACAGGCCGCATCAAACTCATCTTATTTCCTTTGTGACAAGATTACTAAACTAGTATATCATAGAAGTGCTTTGGATGTAATTGTTTTAGTAGTGCTTTTGATAAAGTATCTCCCACTATTCTTATGGAAAAGGTAGAAATACATGGACTAAAAGACATGGATAATTACATATATTGAGATTCAACTAATAGTAGTTAATGGTTAGGTCAGCTTGGCAAGAAGCCTTCAGTGGGCTGGAGCTTGGTCCTGTGTTGCTTAAGATTTTTATCAAGGTCTTGTATCAATGTCACATTTGTCAAATTTGTATGTGGCCCAAAGGAGAAAGGGATAGCTAACTTACTGGAAGACAGAATGAGGCTCCCAAAAGATAAGAACAAGCTAGAACACTGGGCAGAATTATTTTAAGATGAAATTCAGTAGAGTTCAATGTCAAATATTGGATCTAGTTGTAATAAGCTCAAATTTAAAAGTATAAGATGGTCAGAGGTATGATTTCACATCAGTTGTTCTAAAAGACATTTGTGGGTTTTAATGGATTGTAAGTGGAATATGCATCAACAGTATGATGAGCTAGCCAAAAAAGTTAATGGAATCTTGGGCTGAATTGAGAGAATACCTTCCAGAAACAGGGCAGTGACAGTCTCGCCATACTCTGCCCTTGTCAGACCTCATCTGGAATATTTTGTGTAGTTCTGGGAACCACAATTTAAGAAGGAAGGATGTTGATAAGCTGGAGATCTAGAAGAGTTCAACCAAAAAGGCAAAGAACCTTAAAAGTCTAAGCCACTTGAAGATCTTTTGAAGCATTCGTTGTTAACCCTGAGGAAGAGAAGACTCTTGGGGCAATGATAGATGCCTTCAACTCTTTGAAAGGATAGCATATAGGAGATGGAATAGGCTTACTTTGTTTGGTCCCAGGGGACAGAACCAGGAGCAACAGGTTTAAGTTGCCAAAAAAGAGTCAATTTAGGTTTGATATCAGGAAAAACCTTCCTAAGAATTAGAGCTGATCAGAAGTAGAATGGCCTGCCTTAAGAGAAAGTGGGGATTCCTTTTGGGTATGGGTAGGATGAAATGGCCATTAAGTTCTCTTCCAACTCTAAAATTCTATGACTATTTAATATAGAAAGAATTCATCAGTGTAGGGAGCAAATACAAGAACCTGAGAAAGTCTTGTAGAGGTAGCACAAATCATGAAGCCTTTCAATTTTATGTGGTGCAGTGAGTGTAGTGTTGGAGTTGGAGTCAGGGAGAACTGAATTCATATTTACCTCAGTTGCTTCCTATCTGTGTGATGCTCCACTCAGCATCAGTTTCCTCATCTGTAAAATGGGGATAATATTAGCATCTACTTCATAGGGTTGCTGTGAAGATCAAATGAAATTACATATGTAGAGTGCTTTGCAAACCTAAAAGGGCTCTGTAAATATCAGCTCTCCTCCCTTTCCCTCCTCCTCCTCCTCCTTCTTCTTCTTCCTCTTCATAAATTACTATATATTTAGGTATAGTTAACAGCTACATGTGTGCAGTCAAACTTAAGGCAAGTTATGTTTCTGGAGAAGATATGCAATATTTTCTGAATCTATTATTTTTTTAGAGGATATTTTCTATTGATGCAGCTATTAGCTCTTTCGAGACTCATAAATATTGGTGTCCAAAAGATGCTGTGGCTTAAAAATTATATGAAATTAAAAATTATAGCAGAGCCATAATTATAAAATTGTGTACCTAGGGCAAATTCACAAACTGTGAATGGGTCAAGTGGAACAAGAGAAACCTTCAGCTATGTGGATAAACCACCTCACTGGGGAGACAAAGACCACACCAGAAATTCAGTGCGGGGGATGCTGGTCACCCACACCCAAACAAGGGCCATTTGGTAGTGTCCCATTTAAACCAACCTTAACATATAGTTATTGCATTTATTCACCCTTGGCATTCAACAAACTTCATTACTACCTGTTGGGAATAAAATGGTCATGTTTACAGCAAACTGATAGGTACTTTAGGGAGACAGCTAAAAGAGGGTTTACTGATGTCTCATCCTTCAAATCCTCAAAATATCATATTAGATCTGGAAGAGAACTTAGAGATCAGTTAGTAGAAAGCCTTCATTTCAAACTGAAAACTACTGAGGCCTCAGAGAAGTTCCATTCAACTCTGACTGAAATTGAAGTTGAGCTAAGGTAGAGGTGAATGGAGCTTAGACTCACTTGGACTCAATCTTTTAGATCTGAAAGGAACCTTAAATATTTTGGCAAACTCCTTGTTTTTAGAGGAAGAAACAGAGACCTATAGTTAGCAAGAAAACGCTAGAACCTGTTCTATGGACCCCTGGTCCTGTACTTTTTCAGCCAGGTTATTGAAATTTGACCTTACAAGGCAGTAGTCCTGATCTCATGACTCAGATAAGCAGCTCAAGGGAGTAGGGAGAAATTGATTTTCCACCTGGACCCTGGTCCAAAGCTCAGCTCTCCACACCAAGCAAACTTCATTCAGACAGATATTGGGAAAAAGAGAAATTGTGGGTATTAAAGGGAGGCAGAGGTATTCCCAGAAGGGTGAGCCCTTCAGCAGAACACTTAGCTCAGATGATCTTTTTTTGCTTGCAGCCTGGCTCTATGGAGGTCTGTGACCCCTGAAGTGCTTCATCTCACCCTCTTCTTCTAGGTAGTCCCTTTTATTTTTTTTAACCTGGCCTTCCTGCTTTAGTTCCAAAGTTCTTGCCTCTAGACAAATCAGAGAATAAAAGGTCTCAGGATCTGGGAGATAGAGGTATTCCAGGAACACCTTGTCCTGTAGCCAGGTAGGAGTGATTTCTTCCTTTCTCTCTTCACTATCCTTCCTCCCACATTCCCTCACACCTTCTCTAGGAGCCACACACTCCACAAACTGTGGGTTGAAGTTCTTACACATTCCCCTGATCCTCTCTCAAGGACCCCCTGCTGTCCTCTCTCAAGATGTACTAGGAGTTGGTTTGTCAAACACCAGCCTGTTGTTCTTCCCTCCCTCCAGGGGCTTGACTCCCTGGGAAAGGAACAAGATTGCTGATCTAGAGCCAGGATTTTCTCCTACCCAGTAGGTTAGGCCAGGCCAATTAGTGGTCCCTCCAGTCTTTGCTGCTCTCACCACCATTCTCCCCATGATGTCACCAGCTTAGCTAAGTTATAACTGACCCAACAACTTGTCTTCTTCCTTAGAATTGCTTATAAGCTGGCCCTTTACGTTTTTCATCACGAGCAGTTCTCTGCGGTAGGGCAAGGCCTTAACTGCTTGTTCCAGTTCAGGCTGTATCCTGAGGCTACCCTGATAAAGAACCTATAGTTATGAGCTCTTCAAATATAGCAAGGCTCTTCCTTAGGTAATAGATTTATAGTCCATTTCCTGGGTTATATGCAAAGCCTTCTTGGGAAATTTGGTAGAAACATAGGACTTAGGCTACACTGTCATAGCCTTTGAGAACCCAAGATCACTTTCACACCACATGGGACATCAGAAGGAGAGGTTAACATATTGGCCTATATACTCCATTGTACAATTTATTATTTACCTTGGCATGGGACCTTTCGAAATGTAGAATTTCTCAATTTTGGGGCCTAGAATCATTGAATATTTAAATGTCAGAGTTGTAAGGGCCTTTAGAAGTCATCTGGACCAATTTCCTCATTTAACTGGCACCCTGAGGAGGTTGGGTGACATTCTTTTAAGTTGTAATTTTATTTTGTACCATATCTTTTCTTCTTTACTTGATTTTAAACTCCACTAGGACAGGAATCATGTCTTAGCCTTCTTTTTATCTTGCAAAGTGCCAACCAGACTGCCTTTCTCAAAGTAATCACCAAAACTCTGTCCCTGTTATATTAAATTGCCTGAGGGCAGTCACACAGCCAAGAAATGGTAGTGCTGTGACTATAAAACCGGGTTATCGTGATTCCCAGGCCACTGTTCTTTCCATTACTCCTTGGTTTACCACCTTCATGTCTGATCCCATTTTTCTCAGTAAGTGAAATTTAACAGGAAAAAAAAAGTCCTTAGGAAATTCCAGGGAGATTTTTTTGCCTGCTTGAAGTAGCACCAATTTGTAGGTATCTACTATAATGGATCATCTAAAAGAGCTACTTCTTTATAAGTAGGTACTCCACATTTTGTGTTACCTTAAGCTAGAAGGTAATTCGTGTTGTTTTGAGAAGGATATGAGGACCTTTGAAGGATTTAAGAGAAGCTGTGGGACTGCCCTGAAAAGCACCCACCTTCAGAGTGGCTATCCATAATAGGTCTGTCAGGAGTCTCTGAGGAGTGCCTTCAAATGATGCTTCATTATATTTTCAGAAATGGTCAGAGTAAAAAGGATTCCAAGCCATGACTGTTTACCTCCTTGCGGAATTTTGATTCATCATCTGTCATTTAGGCCTTCTGATTCCTGACAGATTTAATTTTTTCCTTTTTTTGAGAGAAATGCTGGCATATACATAAAGAGGATAAAAATGTGACCTCTTGCTTCTTTCTGTGTTTATCTAACACAACCAAGATTGAGATTAAAGGGCATGTTTGGCTTCCTTTACAAACAAGTGTATACTTTAAAAATTACAGGTCCATAGATATAGAGCCAGAAGGGACTTTTGAGGCCATTGAGTCCAACCCCTTTGTTCTACAGATGAGGAAACTGAGGCCCATTAAGTGACTTTTCCAGGGTTATACTGTTAGTAACTGTTTGTGACAGGATTTGAATCTAGGCCTTTTTGATTCCATGGCTAGCTCCTTTGATGATCCTATGTTACACTGCCTTTATACAGATACTGTTCGTTTCCTTAAGTTAAATCAAAATATACTTTAAATTTGCCTAGGGAACTCAATATTTAAAGGAGAATCCTATTATGAATCCTTTTAGTAAATATGAGAGTCCCTTTTTCAAGTGCATAATCACTCCTCCACTTACCTTTCTTTTAAATCAGTTCAGAGCAGTAACATATGGCTGTCACAGGCAGCTTTCTCTTCTCTCTTGGTGCGCTATTCAGAAAACTACATGAGCAAGATTATCTGGACTTTGCTGTTATTGTTAATTTGTTTCCAGTTTCCTACTCGTTTGGACATCATTTAATTTTTTTTTTGGACAAAGAGAGTGGAGTGGTTTTCTGTTTCCTTCTCCAGCTCATTTTACAAATGAGGAAACTGAGGTAAACAGGGTTAAGTGACTTTCCCAGGGTCACACAGCTAGGAAGTATCTGAAGCCAGATTTGAACTCACAAAGATGAGTCTTTCTGACTCCAGACCTGACACTCTATCCACTGTGCCAACAACTGCCCTAGGATTTAAAGGACTTGAATTTAGACCTTGTAGTATTTTTTTCCCTTTTTGGTAGTAGGTCCAAGACAATTAAGTAGCCTTTAAAATTGTTTCTCAGACAGGACCTTTTCCACCCTTTATTAGTGAGGCACATTGTTATTATGAGTCACATTGCTTCCATCATGCTATTAGGAATGTATTTCATTGCTTGAGATTTTTAGTAATCAAGAAAAAAAGAGAACTTATGTGCATGTTGGGGTGGGGGGAAGGAGGTGTTATTTCTTTCTACAATTGGGAAATTTTCAGTTGACAGATTTATTTGTCTTTCTCAGAAAAAAGGAATGTGCTAATACAATTCTATCCCAGACTCCTCTAGAATACAAATTAGGGCAGGAAATAGTTATCATAAAATCATAGCATGTAAGAGCTAGAAGGGGTACCAGTTAATCCAATTCCATCATTTTACAGATGAGGAAACTAAGGCTTGAAGTGGTGAGATGACTTAAACCTATTAAGCCTATTAAAAAATGTTTTGGTATGGAAAAAAATTATGTGGTTGAAATACAATGACTATGTTAAATATATACAAAATGTTTTTACTGAAGTAATAACACCTCAAAGTGGATATCTATACCTTCAACTACACATGTAGTTGAACTTATTAAACTTATCATCAAAGACATACGGCTGGAAGGGATTTTGGAGGTCACCTTGTCCAATTTCCTCATTTTACAGATGAGAAACTTAAGCCCAGAGAGGTTAAGAGATTTGCCCAAGGTCACACAAATGGTAACCATCAGAAGCGTTGAACAGGTCTTCTGGCTCTAGGAACCGAAAGCTCTTTCTGCCACATCTCTTGCAAGGCACACCACCATTGTGAAGTAGATAGAGAGTTGACCTTGAAGTCAGGAATCAGTCAATCAACAAAACTTTATTAAAGCACCTGTTAGGTGCCAGGAGCTGTGCCAAGATCATATGCTTGCCATGTGAACACTGAGAAAGTAATTTAACCTCTCAATGCATCAGACTGTAATTGCAGAGTAGATGCTGATCCACATTGGCAGAAAAAAAAATTCTTACCAGAAGCAACTTACACTGATTAAAATCACAAGGTCAGTTAATAACAATAATTAAAAAAAAAAAAACACTGTACTGACTAGGTTACTGACTATAAATTCCTTTAAGAATCCCATAGACTAGTTGATTTAGGCTGTTCTACAAAGGTGACTGGAAGTTCCACTTTGAGATAACTTGCCCTTGCTGTAAGGGCTGTTCCAACACATATTAATATTGTCACCAACCTCTGCTTTGCCACTAATCAAAACTGGAATTGGAAGTAAGCTAGGGCTACTCATTTGAACAGGTCATTATCTTTCTTTTTTTTTAAATTTAATTGTTTTTTTTTCCTTAATAGTATCTTATTTTTTCCCAATTACATGTAAAGATAGTTTTCAACATTCATTTTTGTAAAATTTTGAGTTTCAAATTTTTTTCCCTCCCTCCATTCTCCCCTCCATGAGACTGCAAATAATCTGATATGGGTTGTATGTGTACAATCATATTTAATGTATTTCCACATTAGTCCACATTTCCACATTAGAATCAGAGGACCTGTTCAAATCACACTTCTGATGATTACCATTTGTGTGACCTTGGGCAAAATGCTTAACCTCTCTGGACCTCAGTTTCTTATCTGTAAAATGAGGAAATTGGACAAGGTGACCTCCAAGGTCCCTTCCAGCTGTGAAAGAAGAAATGGAACAAAAGGGAAAAACCATAAGAAAGAAAAAACAAACAAAAAAGGTGAAAATAGTGTGCTTCAATCTGCATTCAGATTCCATAGTTCTTTCTCTGGATGTGGTTAGCATTTTCCACCGTGAGTCTTTTGGAATTGTCTTCTATCATTGTATTGCTGAGAAGATCTAAGTCTATCACAGTTAATCATCATATAATGTTGCTGTTGCTATGCATTGTCTTGGTTCTGCTTATTTCACCCAGCATCAGTTCATGTAAGTCTTTCTAGGTTTTTCTGAAATCTGCTTGCTTATACTTTCTCATAGCACAATAGTATTCCATTACATTTATATACCACAACTTGTTCAGCCGTTCCCCAATTGATGGGCATCCTCTCAATTTTCAATTCTTGGCCACCACAAAAAGAGCTGCTATGACTATTTTTGCACATATGAGTCCTGTTCCTTTTTTTATGATCTCTTTGATATATAGACCTAGTAGAAGTATTGCTGGATCAAAAGGTATGCACATTTTTATAGCCCTTTGGGCATAGTTCCAAGTTGCTCTCCTTAATGGTTAGATCAGTTCACAACTCCACCAACAATGCACTAGTATTCCAATCCCGCCCCATATTCTCCAACATTTAGCATTTTCCTTTTTTGTCATATTAAGCCAATCTGATAGGTGTGAGGTGGTACCTCAGAGTTGTTTTTAATTTACTTTTCTCTAATCAATAGTGATTTAGAGCATTTTTATATGATTATAGATAGCTTTAATTTCTTCATCTGAAAACTGCCTGTTCATATCCTTTGACCATTTATCAATTGGAAAAGGGCATTATTTTTCTGGAAGCAGTTGTCCCAATCATCCCTAATGTAAAGGAACCTAGAAAAATTGTATCAGATTCTGAGAGTTTTCAGAGTGTCTCTGAATCCAATTTGACCTCTTGATAATCCTTTAAATCAGGGATGCATTCAGGCTGAGCTTGAGTTCCTTGGAATGTTTTTTGTCTAAAGAGAACCTTGTGTGGCAAACTATGAAATATTCTGCCCTCTGATGGGAATGGAAATAGGAGAAATGGAATTTTTTTCTTTTCCCTTTAACTGCTGATTTGGTTTGATGATGTTTAAATGTTGGTATGCAAGAATAGCAAAAAAAGAAACAAAAACAAAAACAAAAAAACCACAAAAAACAAACAAAAAAACAACAAAAACTCTACAACAAAACAGAAAACCTTTAATTTTTAATGCTGAGATTTTGTAGAGGATTCTGTTTAAACTTATTAACTAAATCTTGTAAGGTTCTCAGGAATTTTAACATTTTAAAACCTGAAGGGACTTTCAAGATAATTTATTCCAACCCCCTTATCTTATAGATTTAAAAACAAAACAAAATAAACCAACAATAACAACAACAACAAACAGTGAGACCTTTATGTAAGATGTGTATTTTGCCCAAGGTAAACAATGTAGAAAGGGCCAACCACACCATCCTAAGCTTTCAGCTTCCAACTCCTTCTGCTCAGAGCTTAATGAGTCACCTCCTCTAGACCCCATCCATTCCCTATGCACAAAAAACTGCTAATAACATCACTGAGAAACAAGATCTAAAGTGGATATAGGTTGCACATAGGAGGGAGAGTTTAAGTCACTTGCCCAAGGTCACACTGTTGATTGGAATGGAAATGATATTAGAAATCTAGTCTTTTGACATCTACTATTCTTCCCAAATAAAGTTCTTAATTTTACCAAGATTAAAAACAGACTCATAATTGCAGAGGAAACACTTATGAATTGTGTTCTGTGGAAAGTATAGAGTGGGGAACATTTTCTTTTTCCTTTTTCAAGAAAAAAAAACCAAAAAACAATTCAGTAACTTAAATCCTATTATCAAATTACACCTGGATGGAAAAAAGTTACCAATAAGTTAATTTCATTCAACTTGATAATCCTGAATATGTAGTTAAAATAAATAGTTTCCTGAAAACTAAGGTGTTTAATGGCACGATGCTAAAGGACAGCAAGTTTTTAATACATTACATCTGGTTCCATGTGTAGGTTTAATTGCCACATTAATTGATTAATTAGGGTTAAAATGACGCCATTGTTTACAAGATATAAGAGAAATTTTCTCAGCTTTATAAAGCTATTTGAAATTAAAAATCATCAAGTCAAACATATTTTTAAAACTGTGTATGTAGAGCTGGAAGGGTCAGAAGCCATCTCAACCAACTCCTTTATTTTAAAGAGGAGGAAAATGAGACCTGCAGAGGTTAATTACCTTGCCTAAGGTCACATAGGTCATAAGTGAGAGGTTATAGTTCATAGATTTAGTGCTAGGGGGACCTCAGAGGTCATCATGTCCTACCTTCTCATTTTCCACAGGAGGAAACTGAGGTACAAAGGGTTAAGTGATTTGCCCAGGGTCATATAGTAGTAAAAACCCTAAGGTAGGGCTTGAACCCGACTTGGCTGATGTCATGGAATGTATTACTTAGTGATAGCAAGATTTTTTTGGGGAGGTAATTGGGGTTAAGTGACTTGCCTAGGGTCACACAGCTAGTAAGAGTCTGGATTTGAACTCAGGTCTTCCTGACTCTCTATCTACTGTGCTGCTTAGCTGCTCTGATGGCAGTATATTTCAGAGCCCCCCTTTAAAACAATTTGTAATTTTTTTTCAAATGTCAAATCTGAGAAAACAGTACATAAGAGAGTAACAGTGGTTGAAAGCAACATGAGGTAATGGCTAAGGTGCTGAATTTTGAATCAGGCAATCCTGGGTTCAAATTCCACCACTGAAACTTACTATCTGTGTGATCCTGGCCAAACTACTTTACCTTTGAGAATGCCTTAAGAAAATTCTCTAGGAGTGAAGGAACTAAGTCAGAGACAGCTTGTCACCTGCATTGGTTGAGAATTTCCTTAATGTTTAGAGTTGACCCCATGTTGACATTCATTATTCATGTAAAGGTTGGTCCATTAAATTGGATATTCCTGACTTGTGTTCTAAAACAAAGTTCAGCAAACTGAGATCACAGAGTCAAATTAGGCCCACCACCTTTTTTTTTTAAACAGCTAAGAATGATTTTTACATTTTAAAATAAAGTTATTGCCATAGTTTGCCAATTACTGCTTTAAACTGTAGCCATTGCTATCTGTAACATTTATGTATAACAGTTAAACATCTTTATAAATATAATCTTTTGCCAAAGAATTGCCTAATTAGAAAAATCAATGACATTTTAATATTGAATCTGGAAGTATATGTGTGTATATATGTATACGTGTGTATGTATATGTATGCACGCACACACACACACACACACACACATATATAAAACCAGATGAAGAATTTCAGTTCTGAAATTTCATCTTGAGTTAATACCTTTATAAAGCTTGAAGAACTTAAATTATTCTGAATCTTGGTAAAATATGTGATGTTGGGAATATAGAAGTAGAAGATTTTATAACCTGCCCAAGATTTCAGAATTCTACAATTCCCTTCCTCTGTCTGTATCTCTCTGTGTCTCTATATGTCTCTGTGTCTCTGTCTCTGTATCTCTATCTCCTCCCCTCCTTCTTTTCCTCCCTGTCCTTTTGTTTTAAGAATATTAGGAATAATCAAGCTTAATGTATTTTTAGATTGTGTGTGTGAGGGGATTTCCTTGGGTGAACTGGACAATTACACAACCAAAGGGATGCTATTTTTGTAACATGTAGTGATGTCCAATTTGACCTTCAGATTCTACTGGAAGCTGGGAACTTGGCTGATGAATGTTGTCTGGGTAACCTGGTGTATTAGAGCACAGAATGACTTTGCTTCTCCTTTCTTTCTTTTTACCCCTCGCCTCACTGTGGGAATACTTTCTTCCCTTTGCTGCTATCCCCATTTGAATTGCCACAGTACATTTCATGTACTTCTTTAGCACAAAAGACTCAGATTTCTGCCTTGAATAAAGAGGATATATGAGCCATGGGATCAACTGCCAATTAGTAAATGAGAAATTTTAAAGTCTTTAAAAAAGCAGTCATTCATCTCATGACAAGAGGAAACCCAAAGATAGACTTAAAGGGGTAGAGAGATGATCACCATAGTTTTAAAAAATTCAGAGGAAAAGAGGGTATCCTAATATAATCCTACTGAGATGACAAGACTGAGTCAGGAATAGGCTTAAAAAATTATGCATATAAAATTTTTTCATCTCTCTCTCTCCCCCTCTTTCATCCTCTCTCCTCCTTTCTCTCTGTCTCTCCCCTTCTCCCTCTATCTCTATATGAACTGGAATGACATGCAATCCAGTTTTAGTTCTCTTGCGATTAGTTCATCCTTAACAGGAAAATGCAAGCTAGGAGTTGGCCATCAGCATTATTTCAAGGACAAAGCCTTTCCCTGGAATTTTCCCATGTGGGAGCCATATGATTCAGATGTACTCTTTCTTTAAAGGGGCTGCTTTTTCTTTCTCCTACCTTTTGGCAAGTCTTATCCTCAGTTTGGATCAAGATACAATTAACTGTACCCTTAATTGTTCTTTGACAATGACATAATCAGATCTTCTCCAAACAGACACTTATGCAGATTTGGAAGCATAGTATTGTTAGAAGTAAAGAACTGCATGACTGAGCAAGGATCTTCATTAATATAAACTGAGGATCTTAGTAACTTATTTAATTATAATAAAAGTGAGTGTAGCATGGAGTGAATGAAGGGGAGGTGATAATATTTAATTGCTTTAGTTAATTATTAAAGTAATTCTCTGTGGGAAAAGCCATAGTGAAAAAGGAAATCTTTCATGCCATGTTCCAGTATGAAAGCCATGTTCAAATCATTTTGATTTAATTTCTTTATTTGAAATTAGAAAATAAATTGATTCCAATACAATTAAATTTTGCATTATACTACATCTAGAATGATAGTCCTCTCATATTATTTAAAACGATGTCTAAGGCTTTACTGATTTGCAAGTGGAGTTCGTAATGCAAAATGTTAGAACTTTGAATATTTGAGATTTGTCTGCTTAACTGAGTTTTTTTTTCAATCTTTACTTCTTTTAATATATCGTTTTTAATTCGAGATCATAGATTTAGAGCTAAAAGGGAACTTGAGGGTCATCTATGCAATCCTATTATTTTATAGTTGAAGAAATTGAATCTCAGAGAGGTAACATGACTTGTCTAAGGTTTCACAGGTAGTAAGTTGCTGATATAGTTTTGAACCTAGATCAAGAGTGGGGAACCTGTGGCCTTGAGGCTACATGTGGCCATATAGGTCCTCAAGTGTGGCCCTTTGACTGAATCTAAACTTCACAGAACAAATCTCCTTAATAAAAAGATTTGTTCCGTAAAACGTGGACTCAGTCAAAAAGCCACACTCTAGATCCTAGTTCCTTTGCCTCCAAATCTAACATGATTTTAGCCTCATGTGAATTTTTACGTGTAATTGGGACGTGAGCAAATCCCTTTACGCATCATATATTTTCAGAAGTTTTGAGTAAATCAAATTTTGATAAAAATTCTATTTAAATTCAGTAAAGATAGAAAACTCTACTAAATGTAATGCCCTGAAAGGCAGGGACTTGTTGTTTATCTTTGTTATCTGTCCACAGTTAGAGACCCCATGACTGCATACAGTCCTTGCCAATATATATATATGTTTATATACATATATATTTTTTTTTTTGAAAAAGGCAATCAGGGTTAAGTGACTTGCCTAGGGTCACACAGCTAGTAAGTATCATGTGTCTGGGTCCACATTTGAACTCAGGTCCTCCTGGCTCTAGGGCCAGGGCTCTATCCACTATGCCACCTAGCTGCCCACCAATAAATATCTTTTGAAAGAATGAGTACTTCAGTAAATACTTTTGTAATGAGACCAATCACATTTTGTTTTACCTTTTTTGCTTCTTTTCATATTTTATGATTGAAATCCATACAAAATGCTTTTCTCTAAATCATTGAGCATTTACTTTTATGCTGGGCACTGTGCTATCAGTTCAAGACTCAAGGAAAAAGTAGATCACTTTCTGCTCCTAAAATCTTACATTCTAATTAACACAAAAATACATATATAGATACAAGGTAACCCTAGGAGGAAAGCACTAATTGCTATATAGGGTATGGTGCAGGAACACGAAAGACCTCATGCAGATGATGATGTTTGAGCTGAATCTGGAAGGAAACCAGAAATCTCAAGAGGCAGGGACCAGGAGGAAGTGCATTCCAGGTATGAGGGATAGCCATTGGAAAGAATGCAAAGCATAGAGGAGATAGAGGGTCACATGTAAGGGAGAGCAAGAAGACCAATTTTGCTAGACTATAGAGCGTGTGGAGGGAAGCAATGTGTAGTAAGATTGTGAAAGTAAAATGAGACTGGCATGTGAATGGTGTCAAATACCAAACAGAGGAGTTCATATTTGATCCTAGGAACAAAAGGAGATATTGGAATTTATTGAGTACATAAAACGTAGGACATGGTCAGATCTGCCTTTTAGGAAAATCACTTCGGTGGCTGTATGGAGGATAGATTGAAATGAGGAGAGAGGAGGTAGGGAAAATAATTAGGAGCCTGTTGCAATAGGAAAAGGTGATGAGGCTCTGAATCAAGATGGTAGCTGTGTGAGTAGAGAGAAGATGGCATATACAAAAGATGTTACAGTCCGGAATTAGCAAGATTTGGCAACTGATTGGATATGTGGGGTTAGTGAGAGGGAGAAGCAGAAGACTCCAAGGTTTTGAACTTGGATAAATGGAAGGATGTTGGTACCTTAGACAGAATTAGGGAAATATAGAAAAGTGGTAAGTTTAGGGAGGGAAAGATAATAAGTCTTGTTTTGGACAGGTTGAGTTTAAGATGTCTACAGGACAACCAGATTGAAATGTACAAGACAGTTGATGATGAGATCTGAAGCTTGGGAGAGAGACAAGGACTGGTTATATTATTCTGGAAATTATTTGCATAGAGATGATATTTATGCTGAAGAAATCACCAAGTGTGAGGATAGAGAAAGAAAAGGGCTGGGACAGAGCCTTATGGGTATGCCTATACTTAGGGACTGATTGTAGATGATTCAGCAAAGGAGACTAAGAAAGACCTGTCACATAGGTAGGAAGAGAAAAGTGTTATGAAAACCTAGAGAGGAGTGTATCTGGGAGGAAAGAGCAGGAAAACATGTAATTGCTACAGAGAGGTTAAGGGTCAAAATCTTTTAAGGAGATCAAGAAGGATGAGGATTGAGATTAAGTCATCAAATTTGGTAATTAAAAGATAATTGGTAACTTTCATTTGATGATAAGGTAGGAAGCCATATTATAGAGAGTTTAAAAGAGAGTTAAAGAAAAGGGGGGTACTGAGTATAGACAGATTTATTAACGAGTGTGGCTAAGAAAGGTAGGAGAGATATAGGTGATAATTTGAGGGTTTTGGTAGGGTCTATATGCACCCACACATACACAAAGACACACAAATTCCCCTTCCTTGTCCATTTTGAAAGAGCAGTGGTGCTTACCAGCGGTGGTTACTTTATTCAGCCTGGGAGAAAGGGCCCCAGACTTGGAGTCAGGAGAAACTTAGGTTTCAATCTTCTGCTGACTCTCTGTGTGGTGATTAAATGCTATGTGGGTAGGCACAGGGTTAAATGACAGCTGCCATTTCTTAGAGTTTATTCTCTCTTATCCAGATGCAGCCTTTAAATTGGTGTCTTTTCACTTAAGGGAAAAATAAGACTATTTTACTTGTTTTAGTAATTGGAAAACAGAAAAAAGTAACAGGAGAAAGTGATCTATCAAAATGGAAATAACCCGTTTTCTTTTAATGTCTTTTTCCAGTCAATTTGATTTTTAAAAAATCAAAGAAAGCTGAGACAAAAAATTTAAGAAAGCTGAGACAAAAGTTTGATTCACCTGTAAGTGTGTAATCACTGTTTATTGGGAAAATAGAGAAAAATTTCTATCCAAGCTACTAGATCATGAAGAATATATACTAAAAGAGTCAGAAGAACAAGGCAGAAATCAGTTTCCCAATTATCAGAGTCCCAAGGTACTCAAAGTCCTTGTGTTTAGTTATTTGGTATCAGCCTTTTCTGAACTTTTTTCTAAAATTTTTTAACATTCTTTCAAGAAAGCTCTCCTTTCCTCAGACTACCAATTTCAGGAACCAGCTTGGTAGAGATAGACATAGGAAGAGAGGTGAAAGTGTGCTAAGCAAATTGATGGCAGAGTAATTTTGTTCCAGGTTACCGCTCTTACCTTTTTTACTTTTGTCCATTTTCCTTTAAAACATCAGCTAATCAGTGCATTCGGTACTTATCTACATCAGTCTCTTTAGATTACCACCCCCCTCTCCTTTTTTTTTTTTAGGCAATTGGGGTTAAAGTGACTTGCCCAGGGTCACACAGCTAGTAAGTGTCAAGTATTTGGTCTGAGGCCACATTTGAACTCAGGTCCTCCTGACTTCAGGGCAGATGCTCTATCCACTGCCCCACTTAGCTGCCCCTCCTTTTCTCTCTCAATGGTATCCTTCATGATTACATCATCATCGAATTATGTCATAAGCCTCCCATTCATTTTGAGCTTTTATCTTTTTTATCATCTCAAGCCAAGGGAATCATAATTATCTTTTCTCTGAGCTACTAAAATCTACTTCTCCAATATCTGAGTACATGTCCAACTGTGTCCTGAGTTTTCCAGAACTTAGCACAGTGCTTGTGACATTATAGATATTTAGTAAATGCTAGTTGACTAATTTATCAAAAATTAAAGTGACATGGTTACCTTTTTCCCCATCTTTGTCAGTCAGAAAGGTGTTTTGGACAATTCTACAAGGAAAATCAGTACTGTCATTTGAGAATTCTGATCATTTAAGGAGTGTAGTCAGAAGAGGGTCCTTTAGCATCCACATTTTCACAAGAATCCCACTCTGTGATGTGAACATGGACTGGGTACTTGGAAGCTCTGCTGGACAAGCACAGGTTTTGAAGTGTTTCTAATTTACTTCACTAGACTGGCTGAATTTTTCAGCAATTCTTGGAAGATAGGCTACTGAATCCTAAAAAGAATGGTAGTCCATGTTGATGAAAGGAGCACCCATTCTGACAAAAGCACTAATCATTGGAGCAGCTGCCCCAAAATAATGGCCACATTGTGCTGACCTAATGGTGAAAGGATCTACCTCTTTGTCAAAGAAAACTTCACGCAATAATAAGTTTTGTTGGCTGAGGAGAAGCTGGTTTTCAACATCAGCAGATTGGCTTTCTGGCTCTAGAATACATATAGCCATGGCATATCCTTTCTTAACCGGTCAATACAAAGAGTTTTAACTAATTGGAATAATTTACCTCTCTCTGTGGCATTGTCATTGCCAGGAAGAATTTCTAGTTTTATTGTTCTTTATTGTCTGCAATTAACCTGGCATTTATTTTCTTGTTAGACTGGCCATAAATGAGCTCTTAGGTTTTGGCATGTGTGAAAGATCCAGAGACATTCTTTTAATGAATAACAAGGGCCCTTTGCCTCCAGAAGGAATGTTTATTTTTGACTAGAGAAGTCAGTGTGAGAATTGGCTTTGAAAAATGACTTCAATTATTTGTAAAAAACAGCATCAACCTTGTTATATATTTGTTTTTAAAAAAAAAATACCGGAAGGAGCGAAGACACTGGACCCTTGTTCTCCTTGGGACCATGTAGCCTTACCTTCAAGGTGGCTATTTCCTGATCTGTCTCTCACTTTCTCCGTCTTGCTCTGAGAATGTAATAAAATAAACGTTACCATTGTCTCTAGAGAGGGTGTGTCAGTGGACTGCCCTATTGTCTCACTTGCCATCTTTGAGACTTTCCAGAGCATCACTCCTTTCCCTGACCACCACTCATTAAATTCTTTGAGTGCAGAGACTGTCTTGATTTTGAATTTCTATCTTCAACACTTGGCGCATAATAAATAGTACTTAATAAAAACCATTCATTTATTCAATCTTTCACCTCTCTCTAACTTATTGAATCCTTCCCAGCTTATCTACAAAGATAACCTCAATAAAATCATCTCACGCCATCCTGAAAAACAAACAAGCAAAAACAAACCAAAAAGCCTCAGTAGATCCTACCCTGACTCCCAGCTGTAACTTTTTCTCTCTTCTTCCCTGTGCTGAAATCCACAAAAAAGCTGCCTCTGCTTCCTTACCTCTTACTCTCTTCTCAGCCCTCTGTAGTCTGCCTTCAAACCTTCCTACTCAACTGACACTGACATCTCCAAGGTTCCAGATAATCTCATATTTGCCAAATGTAATGTCCTTTTCTCAGTCCTTATCTTTGACACTGAAGTACCATTTTACTGTTAACCACTTATTTCTGGGTTTTCTTTCTTCTTTTTCTCCTCTCTGGGTTTTCACGATTCAGGTCTCTCTTGGATTGTCTTTTCCCTATCTGGCTACTCCATAGTATTCTTTGCTGGAAAATAGCTACAACAATAACAATAATAGTAGTTAACAATTATATTGTACTTTAAGTTGTGTATAGTGCTTTACATATATTTTCATTTATATCCATGTCACATTCACTAACAATAGGTGTGCCTCAAGGCTTCTTTTCTTTATTTATATACTTTCACTTGGTGATCTTAACAGCTGCCATGGGTTTGATTTTTATCTTTATGAAGATGATTCCCATATCTTGTTATCTAAACCTAGTTTCTTTCTTCATTTCCAGTTCCGCATCACCAGCTACCTTTTGGATATTTCCAACTGAGTGTGCTGGCAGCCTCTCAAATTCAATATATCCCCAAACAGCCCTCATTATCTTTTACCCATCCCACTCCTCTTCCAAACTTGCCTATTGCTTCTCAGATTTTCAAATGCTTTAATCTCAGTGTTATCCTTGACTCTTCACTATAGTCATGTCATACTTACAATCATTTGCCAAATCTTGTCCTTTCTACACAGACAACATCTCATTCCTGTATTAGGCAGTTAGGTAGCACAATGGATAGAGTGCAGGACCTGTATAGTCAGGAAGACCAGAGTTCAAATCCTGTCTCTAACATTAACTTCATGACTCTGGGCAAGTTGTTAACTTCTCTATGCCTCAGTTTCTTCATCTATAAAATAGGGAAAACAGTAGCATCTATCTGACAGGGTTGTAAGAATCAAATGAATTAATCTATGTATAGAGCTTTGCAAACCCTAAAGCACTGTATAAATGCTAGCTATTATTATGCAAGTAGCTATTAGAGAAATCATGGAAAGCTTCTTGGAAGAGGTGATAACTGAACTAAGGCTGAAAGAAGGGAAGGATTTTAGCAGGCAGAATAGTGCCTTTGTATTGTTTGTATTTAGCTGCTTAGTAAATTCTCTTTGTAGATGAAGGAAGATTAGAGCATCTTTTTAATTTTAGGAAGAATTTTTAGACTGCCAGAATGTTTTCTGAGAAAACATGATTTTTCCTTACATTTAATGACAATAGAGGTCATAGGACTTCATCTTACCTATTCATTTTAAAAATCAGGACCCTCAAGTTCTGAGATTAAGTGATTTACCTGAGATCACACAGGTTTTGAGTAGCAGAGCTGGACTTCAGATCCAGATCTCATCCCAAATCTAGTGCTTTTTCCCCACTGTCATGTATGTAAGGGCAATTTCCAGAGTCCTTTTGAGGATAGTCAGGATTATATAATTCAAAATGAGTAATGTGTATATGCTACCTTCTCTCCTGCCATCACCCCATCTTGACAATGCTGATAGAATGGAGGAAGTAACCTAAAGCTCTGAAGATTCCATGAGATGAGCTGCTAACATAGCTGAGAGCAAACAGTTTTGATGAGGCACAAAGGGGCATGTCATGCTAATGTCTTGTTGTTGCCACAGAGCAGAGACCTCTTGCTGGGGAGATAGCAGTTCCAGTCTTTTATTTGATGCCAATATAAACTCATTGTTGCCTGCCATGCTTGACCCAGGGCTGGGGTCCAACCAACTTGTGAGCTGGTTGGCAGCCTGCTGTTTGAACAGATGGGCTGAAGTGTAGGCAGTCAAGAGATTGGGACTGTACATTAAGCTTCTTTGTTGGTATTATTCCCAGGCAGGGGTGTCTAAAAGGTTGTCTTTCCTAATCTTGTGGTTAGGGAGATATGTTGCAGCAGATCCAGCTGTGAGCTGTTTTAACTTCCTAATTTTTTAAAATTGTCTATTGCTTTTTAAGGAAATATTTGGAAGCATTTTTAATTATGTGGTAAGCTAGCCAAGGATACAGAAGAGTATTGTGCTAATTCCTCCTTGATTTCTATCAACTGGAATAAAATAGACTCTTGTGGTTTATCTGGAATACGTTGTTTGCACCTAGTAACTTCCTTTCTGACATTGGTAACACCTGCATTTAGCAGATCAGTGTCACCAAGAGCAATAATGAGAATGGTTCATATTTATAAGGTGTTTCAAGGTTTGCAAAGTGTTTATCTTAGTCACTTTCACGTAGGGGTAATTTGTGCTGAGGGATTTCTCTGGTATTCATTGGGTACTAGTAATGGCAGCTGACACAAATATTTTCATGAAACTGCTATTTTCATGGCTTTATGTGTATTCTATCAAGAAACTTAAATATAGATGAAGCAGAAGCAGCAGATACTTGGATGTGTAAAGAAACAGATATAGCTATTGATTAGGATAAGAGCTCCTTAAAGGCAGAGCCTTTTTTTTTTTTTTAATTCCAAGCTCTTAGCACAAAACCTTGTACATACTGAGACGTATTTGCTGAGTTGAATTTAAAATAGACATGAGACAGACATATCATGAGACATATCATGAGAGGTAGTATGGTGTTTTCCCTTAGAGTTAGAAAATTCTGGATTTAAGTCTTGATACTGAAATGTACTGACTATGTAACTCTGGGCAAATCACTTAATCTGTCTTTGATCCAAAACAGTCTTTTTTTTTTTTTTTTTGGCATATGATGGTCCCCAAGGGGACGTAGTGAAGCCTATAGACTCCTCAGAAGAATATTTGTAAATTTTTTTAAAGACCAATGTGGAACTCATAGGGTTTTCCACATCATGTGCGCATTTCATTCCTTGGTAAGTGACTGCAGCTGCTTTTTAAAGAGCTAATTAATGAGTCATTGTATACAATTGTGCCTTTGCCTCTGCCTCAGAAGCAGTCCCCCTGTGCAGGGGCTTTGCTGTGTGTTGTATATGTGGCTACTGTCCATCTTTCCTCCAAATAAGCAGTCAACAAGGGGCTGATCCAATATAAAGATAATACTTCAGGCATCACTACCCTCATGCTAAACGGCAAAGACTGACAACTCACCAAGTTTATGATAGTAAGAGCTTACATTTATGTAGTTTGTCATATTTACAGAGACTCAAGTGCCTTATCTCATTTAATCCTCACCTCAAACTTGTGCTGTAGCCATTGTAAGTGTCATGGTCTCTGTGTTACAGGTAGGTCATAGGATTTAGAACTTTAGAGGTCTGCTAATCCAAGCTTCTCATTTTGCAGATGGGAAAATTTAGGGCTAGAAAGGAAAAATGATATTCCCAGAGTCCCACAAGCATTACCGAATAGCAGAACTGGGATTTGAACCTGCATTCCCTGACTATGAATCAAGGGCTCTCACTCCTCCCCTCCCTCATCCCCTACAACATCAGTTCAGAGGATAAAACACTTGATCTGCTCACACAGCCAGTATATTCCAGGTAGAAGAAGGACTAGAAGCTGAGGGGTGGAGAACCTGCGGCCTCAGGCCATATCCAGCCTTCTAGGTCCTTAAGTACAGCCCTTTGACTGAATCTAAACTTCACAGAACAAATACCTTCAATAAAAGGATTTGTTTTGTAAAACTTGGACTCAGTCAAAAGGCCAACACCCAAGGACCTAGAAGGCCACATGTGGTCTCAAGGTCAGAGGTTCCCCATCCCTCAACTAAACTCCAAGCATCCTTTCCACAATGGCATATTTCTTTTCTATATATTTTGGAAAAAAAGCAAGTTTTACTTTTGCCTGTGTCTCTCTCGGAAAATGAATACATGTCAATATGTACATACATGCATCTATATCTATATCTATGTGTTTGTCTATCTGTCTATCTCAATATATCCTATAGATAGCTGAGAAGTCCTGTGGTCCCCCCCTAATTCTGCCCTTGTGCCTGACATACGGAAGAAGGGAGCAGAGAGCAGAGCATTTGGGAAAGAATTCCTTCTTCCTTCACCACTCAGCCACTTGGGGAGACTGGAGCTATGTTGAAATGTGAACATGTGGTTTTCATTCTCAAAGAGGGGTGGCAGGGTGACTTTTCAGTGCTTTGAAGTTGAAACTTTCTAATGTGATGGAAATTGTGTAGAGTTTCAGCCTTAAAGTACAGAAGTAAAGTACTTCCTTCGCCTAAAAAAAATTCAAAACCATTTATAATTCAACATGAAAATACTAATTGTAAATAGGCTCTACCTTGTACTCTGATAGCAAAAGTCTCGGCTTGGAATGAAACTTTTACCTCTTTGGGCAGTAAGATCATCAGGGTCCAGGTTAGAGCAATTGGCCTGTGTTTTCTCTTTGATGTTGGATGCTAAACAAACTGAAAGTGGAGCAGAATGGGAAAATGAGACTAATTTCAAAGACTTTCTAAGCAACTACCGGAGATCATTCTCATTTGTTTTCCCCTGACAAGGAGACAATAGGCTTTGATAAAATGGAAGAAGAGCAGATGAAAGATGGGATTAAGAGATATGAGTGAGAGGATACTAGTGACATTCAGAGATTTATAATGGTGAAGAAAGAAGAAAAATATAATGTGGTTTTAACGGTGGAGAAGGGAAAGAGATATGCAGAAAGGTACTAATATTAACCTCCTTGCCTCTTACAATGTATGCTCAAATACTCAAATGGATATGTGATTTCATCATTTCAGAAATTTCCTCTAACAAAGCAGATTACAACCCAGCCATGCCTGCCCATCCTATTCAACATTTGTCCAGATTTCTTTCAAAAGGTTAACACAGAAATCCACTCAACATGATGGAAGCCTTCCTTACTTTCTCATGACATTGCAAATACTACTTTTCCCCTCAAACCCATACCTCTTCTCTATTTCTGTCATGAATATTGCTATTCTTTCAGTTACTCAGATTGATTTAAGAGTCATCCTTGACTCCTCACTTTTCCTTTCTTCTCTTTTGTCTATAGTTGTTAGGGAGATCATCTAAGTTTTTACCTGTAAACTATTTCACCCATTTGTATCCCTCCCCTAAATCACTTGGCCATCAGCCTTATTCAGGCCCTCATCACCTCTTGCCCGGACTATCGCAGTTAGACTCCTGATTGGACTCCCCACCTAAGAGAGGCAGCTTGGTATAGTGAAAAGAACATAGGATTTGGAGTCTTAGGATCTTGGGTCAAATCCCAGTCCTGCCACTTGCTTTCTGTATGATCCTGAGCAATCTGTTAAGGTTCTCAGTTTTCCCAATTTATTTTTTAAATTAAATTTTATGTACAGTTCTGAATTTTCTCCTACCCCTTCCTCCTTCCTCAGCCATTGAGAATGCAAGAAAAATAAAATTTGTATAGTAAAGCAAAACAGGTTCTCTTGCACTAGCCATGTTAAAAAAAAAAGAAAAGAAGGAAGGAAGAGGGAAAGAAAGAAAAAGAAAGAAATGAAAGTGGTTCAATATGCATTCTTGTTCTAGCTGGAGGTAAGTAGTATGCTTCATCAATAGTCCTTTGTTATAGTAATTGGTCATTGCTTTGATCAGAGTTCCTAAGTTTTTCAGAGTTGTTTATCCCATGTAATATTATTATTGTATAAATAAATTGTTCTGCTAGTTCTGTTCATTTCACTTTGCATTAGTTCAAACAAGTCTTCCCAGGTTTTTCTGAAACCGTTTCCTCCATCATTTCCAAGAGAATAGTAATATTCTATCACCTACCTATATCATAACTTGTTCAGCCATTCCCCAACTGACGGATACCCCTCAGCTTCCAATCTTTGCCATCACACAAAAGAGCTGCTGTAAATATTTTTGTATATATGAGTCTTTTCTCTCTTCATTTGATCTCTTTGAGGTATAGACCTAGCGGTGGGATCATTGTGTAGGCACACTTTTTTTGAGTTTTCTTGTTTTAAAAAGATGGGGGGGGGTTGGAATAAATGATCTCTGAAGTCCCTTCCAACTTTCTATCTATGGTCTTGTGATTCCCCTCTTTAGTTTTTTCTCCATGTGGTTGCCCAAGTAATATTAAAGCATTGATATGACTGTGATACTGTCTCTTACTCCAAAAGCTCCAGTCTCTCCTTATCCATTATTGAGTCAAATATAACTTCATATGTGGCATTTAAAGTCCTTGACAGACTGGTTCTAGCCTGCCTTCCCAGCATTATTAGACATTACTCCTTTTTATGCACTTGATGATCTAGCCAAACTGATCAGTTTGTTATTCTTTATATATAACATTAAGGCAGGTAGGTGGCCCAGTGGAGAGGGGGCCTGGAGTAAAGAAGACTCATCTTCCTAAATTCAAATCTGGTCTCAGACACTTAGCTGTGTGATCTTGAGCAAGTCACTTAACTCTGTTTGCCTCAGTTTCCTCATCTGTAAAATGAGCTGGAGAAGGAAATGGCAAACCACGGTTGAGTCTTTGCCAAGAAAAGCCCAAATGGGGTCATGAAGAGTTGGATATGACTGAAAAATAACAACATACATAACATTCCATCTGCTCTCTATATGCCATTGTTCAAAAGTTGCCCCCCATGCTCGGGTTTGACTCTTTCCTTACTTGTACCACTTAGAATCTTTCCTTCCCTTTAGTACTCAGGTCAAGCTCAACTTCCTATAATAAGGCCTTTCCTGTTTCCCTCAGTTACTATAACACACCCTCTAATTCTTTGTATTTATTTATAAGTATGAGTGCTGTTTTCCCCAATGGACTGTGAGCTTATCAAGGTCAGGGGCTATTTTGTCTGTTTTCTCAGGGCCAGCACAGTGTTTGATAGATATTAGTATGTAATGAATGTTTGTTGATTGATGTGATCTGAGCAGATCAGAGAAGGGAAAACATCATGTTATGAGCATGTCTCTTTTTTTTCTTTTTTATAGAATGACAAAACTTGGGCAGATCATTAAATATTTCTGGAAGTGATGTGAAATTATTGGCTAATGGAGATGATGAAATTTTTATTTATTTCCTTTAGTAGTACTCTTATTTTAAATAATAATGACTGACAACATTTTAAAGCTTTAAAAATATTTTAATACATTATTACAATGTGATATAATAGATATAGAATCAGAGGACCTGGATTCTAAACCTAGTTCTACTCTTTACTACCTCTCTGACCCTAGGTGAGCTACTTAAGCTCTCTGAATCTTAGCTTCATAGTCTATTAAATTAAGAGGTTGGACTAAATGACTTCTAAGATCATCTTAATATATGGTCCTATGATTATGTTACCCCCTGAAGTAAGTCTAATAGGTATAATTAACCCTACTTCATAGATTTGGAAACTGAGGCAGAGAGAGGTTAAGGGTCATGCTTATGGTTACATAACTTTCAATATCTGAGGTAGAAATCAAACTCATATTTCTGATTTTATTTTCAGCATTTTATATATTCCACCCACCACCATGAATCATTCTGGGCAGGGAGCAATATATATTGAGTCATGGTCACATTTTTCTCCAAAAGATGATAACTACAGCAGACTCTTAGTCATGGACAATATCTTATCTACCCAGGAGTATTAGGGTAGGGAATACCACTAGCAACTTGTTAAGGAGTGTCTTAGGAAATTCTCATCATCAGAATTCTCAAAGCTCCAACTCTTTTTTTTTGTATTTTTTTTTTAGGCAATTGGGGTTAAGTGACTTGCCCAGGGTCGCACAGCTAGTAAGTGTCAAGTATTTGGTCTGAGGTTGGATTTGAACTCAGGTCCTCCTGACTTCAGGGCCGGTAATCTATCCACTGCGCCACCTAGCTGCCCCTCAAGGCTCCAACTCTTCATTGTTGTATTTTCGAATGAGATAGAGTAATAGGAGATAGAGATTACAAAAGTATTCCTGTCTCAGAAAAAAAAAATATAAAGGAGAATGGAAAATTGTAGGATTAGCGGTGTTCATGTACTTGCTAAGAATACTAAATTAAAGGGCAGCCAGGTGGCATAGTAGATAGACACTGGCCCTGGAGTCAGGAGGACCTGAGTTCAAATGTGGACTCAGACACTTATTAGCTTTGTGGTCTTGGGCAAGTTACTTAACCCCAATTGCCTCAAAAAAAAAAAAGAATAGTAAATTAAATTTGAGTGGCTAAGAAAAAATTAAAGCATTGGTGCTTAAAATGTACCCTGAGGGTAGAGCTTCTATGGTTTAGGTAGCTAGCATAAAAACTACAATATGTTAAGTTATTTGTACTCTGTACCTGAGATCTATAGATAGATTGGATCATCTTTAGGTAGTTTGTCTAATATATTGTCATGTACTAACAATATAGGAGATTCAGCTGTTTTACCCAATCTGGCACATTCTTTGGAAGAAACTATTATACCCTTGATTATCTATAGAGATTTGTTTCCATTCTGGAAGGACTGGTTGTTGTCATAGATTTAGAATGTCTAGTGTCTATGGATATTAGCCACTTACTGTTTCTTTACTTCTCCAAGTCATCAAGGAATATGATACACTACTTGGAACTCATTTAGAGTAATCAAGTGGTGCTGCTTAGCTGAGATTTATCCAAAAGAACTGGGGAGGTCACACTTAATTCCCCTCCCCATTGTACTTCTGACTTTCTGGACTTCAACACCATCCCTCCAGATGGTTATCCTTCCCACTCCTCTGCTTTTTAGCCTGCTTTTGTGTGTTACTTTCCTCCATTAGAATGTAAGCTTCTTCTTCTTCTTCTTCTTTTTTTTTTTTGTAGGCAATTGGGGTTAAGTGACTTGCCCAGGGTCACATAGTTAGTACCTGTCAAGTGTTTGGTCTGAGGTCGGATTTGAATTCAGGTCCTTCTGACTTCAGGGCCGGTGCTCTATCCACTGCGCCACCTAGCTGCCCTAGAATGTAAGCTTCTTGAGGGCAAGGATTGTCTTTCTTTTTGCTTGTATTTGTATCCTCAGTGCTTTGCATTGTGCTGGCATTTAGTAAGCACTTAATAAATTCTTATTGTCTTGCTTTGCCTAATAAATAATTGTTGATTGATTGGTCCCCCATTAGATTGTAAACTCCTTAAGGGAAGGGACTATCTTTTGTTTCTTTTTGTATCCCCAGTGTTTTGTGCTTGGCACAAAATGGGCCCTTAATAAATATTATTGATTGATTGATTGTTTGGTCCAAGACAATTGTCCTTTTACCATATGTTGATTTAGTTTGGATTTCACTAATTTATTAGATGCGTATCTCCTGTCCATTGGAGATGCATGGTAAGTATCTGTTGCTTGATTGTCTGGAAGCTTTTTATATCACTTATGAATTTTCCATATAGAATGACTATTAATCATGGCATTTGCCTATTCTTTGACCTCAAATCCACATGGCCTTATAATTTTAATGATAGCTTTCTGCTCAATAGTACTTTATTGCTTAGAGAGAAGTATCACAGACATTATCTCATTTAATCTTCACAACAGCCTTGTGAGATAAGTTGTAGCAATCCCATTTTATGGATGAGGAAATTGGCTCAGGGAAATTATATAAATGTGCCCTCCAAACAATTTAAGTTCTAAATGGGAATATGGTGGTAAAGACATGGAAGTTCACTGGCAGAGATGGATTGATGAACTCTAGTTGTCATAAAACTATCATTAGATATTAAAATGTTTAATCAACAAAAAATTTCAGTATGAATAGAGCACCTATAAATCTATAATGTATGCCAGTTGCAGATAGATTTATTTGTAATGTACATTGCATAAATAATTAGAAAGTCCCAAAGATGTCAATAAAAGTAATTTATCATGTGATTCTCCCCAGTTATAAGATTTTTCTTCTCATTTTCATACCCATTGAGGGTTAACCTTAAAAATTGGAAAAAATTCTTCTCTCTTTGGATCCTAGGAAAAGTTTAAAATCACCTCTCAACATTTCCTCTCTACTCCATCCCTCTCTACCCTCATTACTCTGCATTTAAAAATTGATCTTCCTGTAGTTTACTGTCCCAGAGCTTTCCTGTAACTTGTGTTATCTGGCTTTTTACAATTACCTTTGTACACAGAGTAGAGTTTTACAGGATTAAAAAAAGATGCATTTATGAAACTATATTCAATAGTCAATAAACATTTATTAGTTGCCTGCCATGTGCCTGGGATTATAAAGACAATCCCTACCCTCAAAGAGTTTATAATCTAATCTAATTTGAACTGAAAAAATTGCATTTTTGCATTCCACTGGCATGCCTGTCTTGCCTAGTCCTTTTAGACTTGGCTCTGATCTTGAACTGTTCTTTTGCTGTAGGCCTATTTCTGATCTTAAAACGTTGTGGTACTGAAAATGAAGTGTAAGGTACTATGTTGGAAAATAAGGCAAATTCAGAAAGTTTTTGCAGTTCTTCTTTCTTTGTGAACTTTTTGTATATCTTGATCAGCTGGGATGTTTGTCTCAGAAGAGGCTATTTCCCAAAATGTAATTATAATTCTATTGCTTTGTTTTAAAATTTGATATGAACAATTTTTATAGCCTATATAGCATTCCAGGTACAAGACCGAGATGCCTCAAAGGTATGTTTTATCCACAGTGCTTTCTGAAGAAATGTATTAACCACATGTAATAACTTCTCTAGTTCTCAATTTCTTCATCTATAAAATGAGGGAATTGAAGTAGATCATCTCTGAGGTGTCCTCTTCTCAATAGTGTGGTCCGGTGATAGCATCAAAACCTAAATTCTGTCATACAATCCTATTTGTGGAAATGTCTAATATCTTTTTAGGGTTTTTTAAAAAAACACTTTGAAATATATTCCGTCATAGAAAACTTCCATCAGTTTTTCAAAGCAACAGATGCCATTCTCCTGTCCAATAGAAACAAGTTACTGATATAATTAGTGTTTCAGTTGGCTGGCTATTTTGGAAAAATATTTCATTTAACATTCAACAGCTGTGAGAAAAGTCCTTCAAGGAGGTATTTCACATACAATGAATATCTGATGAATAGTTGGGTTGACTATACTTTATGCCTTTTCAATGTCATAACATTGTGAAACCAGTACTATTTGTTTTGTATGTGTATATCTCATTTGCTTAAGAACTGACAACTACTACATACAGGGGAAGCTGTGGGCCAGAAGAGAACTAAGTAAATACCATTTTTGTGTTTCACATTATTGAGCTATGGGGTATCAGGACACATCCCTGGGTGACTCTATAGTATTTTGAAATACCTTCATGGTGGGATTAGATTTTGGTGAATTGGAAGAGCCCATTCTTTTCCAAACTACTCTGGATACCTTCCGTCTTCCATTTCTTTTCTTTTGCCAATGGTACCATAACCCAGTGGCTGCTTTGACCGATGAGATATCACTTAATCTTAAGTTGTTTATAATCACATAGAAATCATTATTGGTACTCTAAATAGTTAGTACTAAATACTAGCTAGCATTTATGTAGTGCTCTGTGGTTTGCAAAGTGCTTTAAAAATTATAATTTTATCCTCACAACAACTCGGGGAGGTAGGTGTTATTATCATCCCTATTTTATAGATAAGGAAACTGAAGCAGGCAAGTGTTAAATGACTTGCCTAGTTACTTAAGTGTCTTGTCATGTAAGTAAGTGTCTGAGGCTGGATTTGAACTCAGGTATTCTTGACTCCAGGACCAGCATTCTATCTGCTACATCACCTAGCTGCCTCATGTGAGATCCTTATCCAGAAACTACTACTTCTACTAGAGGAAATGGTTGGTATTTAATATCCTATTCACCATGGTGGCTATCCCAAATCTTCGCTCCTCAAGCCTCCCATATCCCTGCTCTCCTCAACCTCTCAGTTGAGGATCTTCCCTCATATTTTATTGAAAAAAAAATGAGACCATTTGTCAAGAGCTGCCTTCTTTCCTCCTCATTTTCTACCCCTCTGACATCATGCCCAGCTATCTCTTCCTTGTCTTGTTTCTGATGAAGAAGTAACCCTTTTCCTTGTAAAAAAAAAATCCCTTTACTTATGCCTTTGATCCTATCCCCTCTGATTTTCTCTAGAAGATTGCTGCCACCACCATCATGATATCTTAGTTGCCAAATCTAATGATCTTATCTTGATCCTATCCTCCATCTAGACTTCTCTGCAACATCTCCAGCCCCTCCCTGGGATTTCATCACTCTGTTCTCTCTTGGCTCTCCTCCTGTGTCACTGCTGCTCCTCAGTCTCTTTTGCTGGATCTCATGCATGTCTTCCCTGTTAACTGTGAGTTTCCCCCAAGATTCTGTCCTAGGTCGTCTTCTCTGTTTTCTTTCCACATTTTCACTTGGTAGTCTCATTAGCTCCCATAGGTCCAGTTATCATCTCTATGTACGTGATTTCCAGATCCAGTTTTTCTTCTGAGTACCAGTCTCATATATCTCATCAACTATCTATTGGATATTTATGACTGTGTATGCCTTATGCATATAAAACTCAATGCGTTCAAAGCAGAAGTTATCTTTGACCAAAATTCATTTCTCTTGAACTTTCTGCTGTCAAGGGTACCTGAATCCTTCCTTGAAAAACAATAATTTTGAATAAATTATTAAGTATTATTAGAAATCACTTGAAATTTAATTAATCAAAATAACTTTTTCTTCATTATATGTGAAGCTATCCATTAAGAATAGAAAGCACATTGCAGGTAAATTTATGGTAATTTATGGTATTTAAAAATGCTGCATTTTTTTGTGAGTCTTGAAAAGAAAATGAAGATCTAGGCATCAGAGGAATAAAGCTGTTGTGCAGCATTTTTTATTGAATTAAGTTGTCTTATTTGGGTTTCAAATAAATCATAAGATCATTGGTAATTTTGTTACTTGGCACTGCACTGAGCACATGAACTTCAGTTATAATTTTATTATAAAACCAATAGAATATTCCAGAATTGTCAGTCTTAGTAATAACGATTTAGGTGACATTCTAATTCATAAAGAATGTCTTATAATATCTAATTGTAATGAGATGAACTATTTTCTACCTTTAGCTATCTGTACCATGGTACCTCAAATTCAATGTCTGAAGGCAAACTCCTCTTCTCTATCTCCTCTCCAAAATCCTGGATCTCTTTCTGATTTATTTATCTCAATGTCACCACCAATCCCAGTCAAGGTTTAAAGTTGTCATTGTCTTTTGCTCCTTTTTTTGCCCCTACTTCCTTAGTTAAGGTTAGAATCCTTTTGATCCCGTCTTTGCAGCGTTTCTTCAATCTATTCATTGCTTTGATGTTCATGTTGTCATGGTGGAGACTTAGTCCTTTCAGTCTCTCATCTAATCAGCTAGAAAAACATCCTAACTGATCTTATAGAAACATAAATTCTCTAAGTTGGAAGGGGACCTAGATATCATGTATTCCAACTTGGGCCTGGATCATCTTCTATAATAAAATAATAATGATGACAATAATAATTCACAATTATGTAATACTTCATGCTTTGTAAAGTCCATTACATACATTATCTCATTTATTCTTCACAACAACGCTAAGTGCTATCACTATTTTCCAGATGAGAAAATTGAGCCTTAGAGAATTTACATGATTTACCTATGGTCACACAGCTAGTAAGTGTCTATGGTGGGATTTATATCTGCCTCTTCCTGGCTCCAAGCCCAGTGTTTTCTTATCTTCACCAAGTGATCATCTATGTTCTACATGAAGAATCTACTACCTTCTGAGGTTATCTACTTTGTTTCTTGGGGAGTTATAATTGTTAGAAAGTTTTTCCTTGTATTGAGCCTAAATCCAACCTTCTTCAAGAAGCCTTTGTCAATTCTCTCTTAATACTACTAGTGCTTTCCCTTTGTGGATTATCTACATTAGCTCTGTGTGTGTGTGTTTGTGTGTATACGTGTGTGTGTGTATGTGTGTGTATAATCTATATCTAAATATCTTGTTTGTACATAATTGTTTGCATATTCTCTTCTCTGTTATACTGTGAGCTCTTTGAGGGAAGGAATTGGTTTTGTTTTTTTTTGTTTTTTGCCTTTCTTTGTATCCTCAGTACTTAACACAGTTCCTGACACAGAGTAGGTATATAATAAATGCTTATTGACTGACTAAATCTATCTCCCTTAAATTTGTACTTATTATTCCTAGTTCTGCTCTGTCTGACAGAGCAGAATAAATATAACCTCTTTACATATGACAGCTCTTCAAATCCTTGAATAGAGTCATCTTTCCCTACTACTTGCCCTCTGTCCAGAGAAAACAAACAAAACACTTCTTTTCTCCAGGTTCTCATTTTCTTCTCATTCTCATTTTCTTCAACCATTCCTCATGCAGCCTGGCCTGTAGGCCTCCCACCATTCTGATCACTTTCTTCTGGATATGCTTTAGTTTACCAATTACTCCACAAAATGGGGTGGCCAAAACGAAACACAATGTTAGAAATGTGGTCTTACCCGGTAGAGTACAGTGGAAGCTACCAACTCCATCATTCTAGACATGAAGTCACTCAATGCAGCCTAAGATCTCATTGAAATTCTTGGCTGGCACATCTTGCTATTTATTTGTGTTGAGCTCAAATTCCACTAAAACCTTCAGATCTTTTTGCATGAACATGAATTGTTTAGTTATGCCTACCTTTGTTTAGTTACCTTACATATTTTCAGTTAGTGCTTTGAACACAAGTGCAAATACCTTCATATCCCTCTCTATTAAATTTCTTCTTATTAGTTCTGGCCCATTGTTGTGACCTGCCCCATTGGTTCCTTCTTCAGTTCATCCTAGGGGTTGTTTCATACTTTGTATTTGCAAGGCTAGTACTGAGAACAGTGCTTGGCACACAGTAGGTGCCTAATAAATGCTGGGTGATTTACTTATCCTACACACTACTACAAAAATGATCTCTCTAAAGTAAACTCTGTAATTTGAAACTATGTCCAAAGGGCTATAAAGCTGTGCACACCCTTTTATCTAGCAATACCACTACTAGGTCTATATCCCAAAGAGGTTTAAAAAATGGGAAAAGAACCTATTTGTACAAAAAAATTTGTAGCTCTTTTTGTGGTAGCTAAGAGTGGGTAATTGGGGAATGGCTGAACAAGTTGTGGCATATGACTGTAGTGGATTATTATTGTGCTATAAGAAATGACAAGCAGGATGATTTCAGAAAAAAAAACTGGGAAGACTTAGATGAACTGATACAAAGTGAAATGAGCAGAACCAGGAGAACATTATACACAATGACAGCAATATTGTATGATTAATAACTGTGAATGACTTAGCTATTCCCAGCAATACAATGATCCAAGATAGTCCCAAAGGACTCATGATGAAAAATGCTATCCACCTTCAGAGAAAGAATTGATGTTGTCTTAATACAGACTGAAGCATACTATTTTTCTCTTTCTTTCCCTTTTTTTAGTTTGAATTTTCTTGCACAAAATGACTAATATGCAAATGTCTTACATGATTGCACATGTATAACCTATATCATTGTCTTGGGGAAGGGGGTCAGGAGGGAGAGAGGGATAGAATTTGGAACTCAAAACTTTAAAAAAAGGAATGTTAAAAAATAAAGCACACTCTAACTTTGTTACTTCTCTGCTCAAAACTTTGGAAAATACTTTAATACAAAATAAAATGTGAACTCATTAGCTTTGTCTTTGAGACTCATTCTCTTGTGCCTTGTCTTTGAGACTCATTCTCTTTTATCATCAGAAAACTTGTGCACACACTTGCCGTTCTGAGAGCAAGCACTGCATTCTCTGATCTCTTGTTTTTGTCCAAACCATATCCTCTCTTGCTTAAAATACTCTTACTGATCTCTTTTGGCATTGAGCTATAATGGAAAGACTTTTGGATTTGGTATTCAAGCACCTTGGTCCAAATTTCAGCTCTACCATTTACTTCCTCTGTGTCTTTGTACATATAATTTAACTTCTCTGAGTCATAGTTTCGTAATTACAAAATGAGGGGGTTGGACTAAATCATCTCAAAAATCCCTTCCAGCATTAAATCTATGATCTCATTGAATACACTCTGACAATTCAGATTAAGTCCCTTGGATTCCTCTCACTTAGCAGTAATCTCTCCTTCTTCTGCATCTCCATTGCAATTATAATATTAGTGTATTTGTGTATGTATCTTATCTCTTACTTTCTATTTTAGATTGTAAACTCCTTGAGGGTAAGAACTCTGTCTTGTTCATCTCAGTTAATTCCCATATTGCCTAGGCTCTGAACAAAGAGGTTCAATGAATGAAAGGATTTGTGCAAAGGAAAACAGGCTTTGTGCTCAATATAATGAAGACATGTCTGACAATTAAAGCTGTTCAAAAATGGAATGAGTTACTTCACAAATTAGTGAACTAAAAGTATTCAACCAGAGACTGGAACTGGTAAAAAGTTATTGTTTAAGAGATTCCTATACTTGGAAGAGATTAGACTAAATGACCTTGAAAGCCTCTTCCACCTCTGAAGTTCTGTGATTTGAGAAAATTCCATTATATTAAACATAGCCCCCATTTAAAAGTTATTAGACTTTATACTCTTAAAACATATTAAATTTAATAATATCTGTTAATTGTTAAAACTATATTTAAAAGATGACCTTAGAATTTATTTTCTTTTAAATATGAAGGTTTTCTTATGAATGTTTCCTATGAGAAGTCTGCCAGCCAATAATAAATGTTTTCTAAGCTTGAAGTCTAAATTTTTTTTCTTGTGCTACAGCTTTTATTGCCACCATTATTATCACAATTGGTTTAATTATTAAAGCAAACCCCCCTTTCTTGTAGTGATGAAAAACCTGAAGTCTTATTCATCTTTTAGTGCTGAAGGCACAATGATCAAGAGTTTTCACAAATATGAATGTCTGTACATTGCCTTTACAGTGTTGCAAAGTCCAAATTATCAGTTTTAAAGGCTTTTGAAAATCAGGCAGACTTCAGACAAATGCCTCAGCATTTTTATTCCCAAAGATTTCTGGGTACAAAGATTCAACAACCTCCTTTGTGCTTTTACCCCTAACAAGAAAGAAATTCTTTCTTACTTCCTGACTTCCTTCATTGAGGTTCACATCCATTTTCTTCTCTTATAGTTCACTGGATTCATTAGGTGGCCTCCTGAAGACAGTCTGCAGTTGCTCAATGGATATCTAAGGCTATTGTAATCTGATGGTGTCAGCAGGATACCAAATGTATTAGCAATACCAATTGATCCAATAAGCCCCTTTCAGTTATTGTGATAAACAAAGAAACATGCCAACAGGGAACCTTTGCTAATGGATAAAACTGATTATTTACTGAGCTAAGGCTACATATGAGAACAATGCACCATTTTTACTCTTGAATTTCTCAATCTGGGCTACACAGCAGTGCAAATGTTATCATACAGTCCTTTTACTAATTTCCTACTATAACTTCCAGCTTATGGCAGCTGGGTGGAACAGTGGATAGAGAAAAACTGAATTCAAATCCAGCCTGAGACACTTCCTACCTGTGTAACTCTGAGCAAGTCACTGAACCTCTGTTTGCTTCAGTTTCCTCATCTATAAAATCAGGATAATAATAGTATCTGTCTCTCAAGAGTTGTTCTGAGGGTTGAATTATTAATTGTGAAGTACTTAGCACAATGCTTGGCACATCGTAGGCACTATAAAAATTAGCTATTGTTATCTAACAAGGAAACTTCCATCCCACCATAACTACTTGGGAATACTAGATACTATGCCAGACCCACAACTCTAGGGTTTGGCAATCAATAGAATTATTCCTGCTGTGAACTTTTTATAGAGTAAGCATGATTAGCCAAGTCATACAAATCAATAAATCATAGCACTGAGGAATGACCCAGTAAGAATCAAGCATTACATAGAGCAGAGGTGAACATCATAGAGGCGTGACAAGCTGCTCTGCAGATACTGGGCACTATTTCATCCTCCTTGTGTAAGCAATCCCAGGAATACATAGTGAGGCAAAGCACACAATAATACAGTGCCTTGAAATAATGACAGTCTGGTGCAATAAATTGAATTGATAGTCATTGTCTATGCTAATGAGGTTCTCTGGTCCTCAACAAAACCAAAATAGTATTGAAAGTTGTATTTTAGTTACTTCATATAATAGGCTAATAAATTTCATTGTCATTACCTAAAATTCTGTGTATTTTAGGTGATTTGTTTCAGATTACTCTGAATAGTTCTCAAAAACTACTAGTCATTTTTGATAACAACATAATGGTTATATAAATTTTGAAATTATTTTTTATGAACTTGATAATTAAATTGATCATTTTCACGTAAAAAGAGCAGAAACTCTTGTGAAACTTTTAATTGTGCATAGCTTTTTTTAAAAGTGTATAATAATTATGGTAATTCTAGTGTTATCTAGTTTGACTGTTTCTTTCTGAACTTCATTCTGTTTCCTTCTTTGTATTTTATAGATGTTTTGTTGATATTCATTTCTTTCTTTTGGTTACATAGATTTCCAGAATTTTTAAAAGATTTAAAAATGAAATTGATGTTAAGTTGTGTCATTTCTGAGCTTTTTTGTTTTGTTTTGTTTTGTTTTTGTAGGGGGAGGAGAGGGAGAGCATACATTTACATATGAGGCTATTTTCAGTATGTAGTCCTCTAAATACTTCAGCTTTGCTGCATTAAAGACAGTAAATGGCAATCCCTGGAACTAACCTCCTACTGATATTGCTGTTATAAGTGAAGGATTTCTGTGGGCCAAAAGTTTCACTCTTATTATCCAAGTTAGTCATGAAATCCCTGGCTAAATCCATTAAACAAACAAACAAACAAAATATCTCTTATCCTGCTCCATACCCCCAGGATTCAAGCCAATGTGTCACATAGACATCTGGACTTAGATGAAGCCTTTTCCATTAAGTATTAAATTCCATCCTCTGGTTGAAAATAATAATCATAAACTATAGTGTTATTCTCAAGTAATACACCCTAGTGACTTTGAAACACTACCCAGCCACCTAGGATCAGGAATCACCCAGCTTATTCTAAGTGAAGAGAAGGTGAATGTTTTCAAGTATGATTCGAAGCAAATAACAGAATGCCAAGTATCCTTTGAATTACATAGTGTATTATTTATCTCTGAATTTCAGGGGATGGTAAGAAAATTAAAATGAATCATTGTTTCTTCAGATCAGGCTTCCCAAGAGAAAGTTTTATCTCAGTCCAAAGGCATATCTTCCCCTCTTTCATCAATCCTTCCTACTTTTCCTAAGCTCATCTGACAGGATGCCTTTGCTGCTGGTTTTGTTACACTTAGAAAGATATAATGTATATTCATGAAACTGGCAGTTATTGGGATATTCAGTCTGTTCAATGAAAGGGAATTCAACCCTGAGCTTTTGAAGCCCTCTCAAAGCTCAGACATCATGGAGGCTCCATATATCATTAATATCACCATCAAAAGCCTTGCTAAATGGCTGTCACCACATGAACTCTGGGTGAGGTGCTATCCAAAGCAGAAAGCCATGATCCTTGCCCTCTAGGGGCTGACTACTTAAAATGGATAAAACTGACACAGGCTGACATGTTGAATCTAACAAGGATTTTAAACTGACATTGGACATCGTTAAGCAAATGAACATCTTACATTGCTTCTGTATGCTTTGCTGTCTACTTTTTCAGTTCCTCATTTACTCTTTTGAGAGGCAGTGTGATATAGTGAGGAGATAGAAAGCTAGCCTAGGAGCCAGGAAGACTTGAATTCAAGTCCTGCCTTTGATGCAAGGATATATGACCTTGGTCAAGTCACTTAAATTCTTAGTGCCCGTGGTAAATCTGTAATGTGATACATTGCAAAGAAAATGCCAACTTGGACTGGTAGGTAGAGTCGGTTTCTCACATGGAAATTCCCTCTTCCAATGGAATCATAGATCTGGTCCCTATTGCTACTCTTTAAATATTTAAATATTTTAATATAGTAATGTGATTGATTTATAAAGGACAAAATCAATCTAAAACATAACATGGAATTGTTTATTATGTTTCTTAGAGCAGACTTACTTTCTTTTTCCAAAGACTAGGAAAAGTTCTTACTGCTGGGATTTCACAGGTCATTAGTGGGAAGTTGATGAACGCAGTGGCTTGTTTACTGTGACCAGAGGAGCAGCTTCCTGGCATATTTGTTGTAGCAGTATATTTTGCCTCTCACTTAGGTTTTTTCCAGCTGACCTCTTTTCAAGAGCCAAGTCCCCAATCCAATTTACCCTGTCTGCCCAAAGGCAACTGGCCTCAGGAGCATCTTTAACAAATGTTCTCCTTTGCCCTTTGGTGAGCTCTTTTTTGGTTGAGTGCCTAACTGAAATTTGAAATGGCTATAAAGTGTTGTACAGAGTGAATGTAAGGGAGATGAAATGAGGCCAGATGGTCTTGTAGCCCCTCATTTTCCAGAGGAGATAGGAAGGCATGGAAGGTGGAAAGAATGATAACATTACAATATGAACACTTGGTGAAATGGTTAATGTCAAACTGACACCCCTTGAAAAAGTCTTGAAAAGAAACTCTTACATTGTGTTAGTATTCTACTCAACCACTTTCATTCCATGTCCTTTCTTTGAGGACTCTTATGACCCATCCTCTCCATCTTCCCCACATAGCTCTCCAAATAGAATTTTGTTATTTTTCTTATGAATTCAACAAAGTCATAGATCTTGGAAGAAGGGAGAAGCTCAGGAGAGAAGGGATGGAGAGTCAGTTTTACTAGAGAGGAATGAGGTTGGTCTCTGTTGTAACCCTCTTGGGGATATTGCTTTTAGTGGGAAAAATGTCATATACTATGATTTAATTAATCATTTAAAAATTTGTAGGGAGGTCATTCTTATCCGTTCTTTTAGAAATGTAACAGAGAGTCAGGAGGACCTGAGTTCAAATCTGATCTCAGACACATGACATTTACTAGCTGTGTGACCCTGGGCAAGTCACTTAGCCCCGATTGCCTCACCAAAAAAGAAAAAAAAATAGAACTGTAACAGATTAGATCACTTGTGGAATTTCTCTTGAATCGTCTTAACTTTTGTTGGGTCAAATGAGATAGAGTCTTGAAGACATTTTATCTTTTTCTTCATGTTTTATAGAGTCTTAATACTGTTTAAAATACAAGTTAAAAGATTACAAAGTAGGCATTCAGTGATAGGAAGAGGCAGTATGGTGGTATGGAGTAGAAATATACTTGAGAGGTAGGTGACCTGGATTCTAATCTCCCCCTTTCTCATTCATGAACTGTGTTACATTTGATGAATTTGATCCTCAGTTTCCTATTCTGTATAGGAATAATACTACTTTATATATCTGAATACTACTTTATATATAGATATATGTCTTTATATATGTATCTATATATCTGAAGGTAGGGGAATGGATCAAATAGTCTTTTGCAGTTTCTTCTAGTTCTTATTTTTATGTCTTGCCAAATAGCAATTACCAGTGCTCTAGTCTGTCTTCTGAACTAGAAACGTGGAGTTTAAAAGAAAAAAGGCTGAGCTGGTTTGTCATCTTGCTTTTAGAGACCACAGAGAGAGGCACCTTCTCTCACAAGAGTCTGAAGTCCTAGATAACCAGTGATCCTGCAGGCAGACTGTGTCAATTCAGTTAGGAATTCTCTATATTCTCAACAAGGATCTGGTTCTCTTGCCCCCACTCTCAGATGCCTCCAAACAAACATTTATGCACTGTAATCTCATCAGATCATTTGGGAGAGCTTATCAAATTGAACAGGAGAAGAAGAGGATCTTTTCTCAATTCTTTTTATCCTCTCTATTCTGCTTAATATTTGACTTTGAACTCATTTTTGTTTATTCCTGATCCTGGCACCTGGGGAGTTTAAAAGCATTGTTCTTCTCTATTTCATCTTCTGGTACCTTGCACTGCATTCTCTAAATCAAATTAATGATCTTTTGTGAAAATTCGTCATGGTGCAAGCCTGGAGATTGTGCTCACTTCCAAATGCATAATTGTACAATTCAAAAGACAAAATTATACATATTTACCAAAAATTCATACCTGCATTGATGCTCATGAGGTCCTATCTCACTGCAAACAAAAACAAAAATAAACAATTCAGAACCCCTCCCGTCACCACTACCCTCCCCCAAAATTACTATTGTCTCACCTCAGTGGCCTATTTGTATAGGACTTGAGGGTTTTCTTCTGAGCTGCTGTGGCTCAGTAGTATAAGAAGTACAGACCTGCTCAGAAATCAGGCAGACTCGGATGAACATCTCTCCATTGGATTCTTGTGGTACATAGGGCAATGAAATCCAAAATGGAGATCCAAATAATTTGGGTTTAATGAGAAAGCAGCTGCTTATTCTTTGACTAGGAAAAAATTCAACTTCAAGTTTCCCTTCAAAAAAGGAAAAGCACTCAAGGATTCTAAACTGTTAACCCTTTTCCTATAAACCTTGACACCATAAGTTTCCTAGATGAGCCCCCAAGATAGCAGGGCTCCCATAATGTAATTAAGCAAGCAGGTCAACAGGAAATAAACCCCTTACCTCACATCCCTGATGAATCCATATGGCTTTGTTCTTTAGCTGTAGGGTACACATGGGAAATCTTCTATCATCCCCTCTAGCTCTTTCCCCAGAGATCTCTGAATTCTTTTTTTTTCCTTAAGATTTTCCAGTTACTTTTAAAAAATATTTATTTTATTTTTAATTTGTGGAATAAAACAATCATTTCCATAACACAATATAATAAAAAATGATTGCACATGAAACTGCAAATCTATTATGTACAACTTGCTATTCCTTTTACATATATTATAAAGTTATCATGTAAATTTTTTTCTTCCCTCCAAATAGGTACCATTAGACACAAATAGATATATATATATATACATATATATGTAAAATTATTCTATACAAACTTTTATTCATCAGTTCTTTCTCTGTACGCAGATAGTGTCTTTCTTCATATATCCTTCATAGTTAATTTGGATATTTATAATAGTCAAAATGACTTATTCACTCAATGTTGTTCTTAAAATAATATTGCTGTTTCTGTATACCATGTTCTCTTGGTTCCGCTCATTTTGCTTTTCATTATTTCATGTAATTCTTTTCATGTTTTTCCAAAATCACTGAGTTCATTTCTTATAGCACAGTAGTATTCTATTACATTCATATACCATAACTTATTCAGCCATTCCCCAATTGATGGGAATCCCTACAAGTTCCAGTTCTTTGCCACCATAAAGAGAGCTGCTATAAACATTTGAGAACATGTAGGTTCTAAACACATAGTAGTAGTATTGCTGGGTCAAAGGGTATATAGGCAATTTAATGGCTCTTGGGGCATAATTCCAGATTGCTCTCCAAAATTGTTGGATCAGTTCACAATTCCAAGAATGATGCCTGAATTCTTGACTTTGGCAATTATTTAATTTAGATTCACCCACAAGCAAACCCCAAGGCTGGAGATGCCCAAGAGATTTCCTGTCTATAGTTGTAAGGGCTGGGATCATACTGCCTAGGAAATTAAAAAAAAAAATTCTCCTCTTCTCAATGAAGAGGTTGGGATTCAGGAACACTGTTCATTACATACATTCATAGGCCACATCTGCTTCTTGCAAGTATTCTGTCAATGTTCTTCATATTATTTCTTGGGCTGCAAAAGCTTATTCTTAGGGTTTCTTGGGCCAAGTAGCTATGTACTTGCAACACATATTTGTTTCTGCCTAAAGACAGTCATGACCAGTTCTTAAGAAGTGAAACATGAGTGGGCACAGGCCTTTCTATCTTTAGGGAAATTTCCTGAGTATCTCCACCCTTGAGGTTTGCCTTGTGGGTGAACCCAAGTTAGATAGTTGGCAAACTCAAGAATCCAGGTATCAAATCTTCTTTGGGAAAAGCAGGAAAGAGATGAAAGATTTCCCATATGGACCTTACAGTTGGAGAACAAAGTCATACATTTTTTAAGTACTCATTATGTTTCAGGCACTGCGCTAAGCCCTGAGGATTAAAGGAAAGGTACAAATAGTCCTTGTCCTCAAGGGGCAAAAGTTTACATTCTGATAGGCAAGACAACATGCATGTAAATAGGCACATACAAGATGGTACAGAGTAGATGAAAAGTAATCTTAGAGTGGAAGGGGAAAAAGGTAATTAAGAAGTTATCAGTCATTACTGACCTGTCTATATTCTTACCCCTCTAAAATGTTTCTGAAAATGGTATTTGATAAAATATGAAAAGAGAATAGGTAGATTTTCACAACTGATAGTTTACATTATTCTAAAATGGATCACATCTTTATAGGCACTCAAATAAATGAACTTAATTTATTTATTATTTAACTCTATATATATGCACTTGATTTCAAAATGCAGTTTTATAGGCTTTCTGCTAACAAGGTTCCTCTCATGAATATTTTAACCAATTAATTTATAAGCATTTATTAAATTCCTCTATTTTATCAGGTGCTATGCTAGATGCTAAGGATTTAGAGACAAAAAAGAATTTGTCTGTGTCTCCAAAGAATTTATATTTTATCAGGAGAGACACCATATACACATTGAAGTATGTACAAAATGAAGGTAAGGTAATTTTTCAAAGGAGAGGCACCAGTGGCTGAGGGATCAGAAAAAGCCACAAACAGGAAGGGGGCATTAGAACTGAATTTGGAAAGAATTCTTGGATTCTAAAGGTGAAAATGAGGAGGGTGTGCATTCTAGGAATGGAGGACACTACACAACAGCATGGACAGGGGAGATGGAATGTTTATTTGAGAAATAGCCATATGGCCAGTTTGGCTGGACTGGAGGGGATGAAAAGAAAGTAAGGCTAAAGCCAGGTTGTGAACAGTTTTAAAAGCCAAGGAGAGGAGTTTGTATAGAGCACCTGAAGTTTAGTGAGCGGGTCATGACATCATCAGACCTCTGCTTGAGGAATATCACTTTGACAGATACATGGAAGATGGATGAGAGAGGTCAGAGAAGCTGAGGCAAGCTGTGCCTATTGCAGTAATTTAGTCAAGAGGTGACAAAGAGTTGAATTAGGCAGGTGGTAATGTAAGTGGAGAGAAGGGAAAGGATGTGAGAGTTGTTGTGGGAGTATAATTGACAAGATTTGGTAATTGAGTAGATATGTGTCTGGGGAGAGTAAAAAGTTGATGATGCCTAGGTTGAACCTGAATGACTGGAAAGATGGTGTCCTCAGCAGAGATAAAGAAGTTCAGAAGGAGAGTGAATTTGGGAAAGACAATAAACTTTGTCTTAGACATATTGAATTTGACATATTTTCAGGACATCCCCTTCAAAATTGAAGTCAGCATGGTTGATATGTTGAAATATGATTGTTATCAGGATTTCTTGATAGATGCAACAAGAGAAAACTTTGTTGAACAATCCTCCGATTGTCATGAAGAATGTCCAATGCAGAGTACTGATTGAAGAGGGATATACTAAAAGTTCTCCACATGCTCCTATTTGTGGTTAAAATTGTGCTGATTAGATTAGATTAACCCCAAATACATTAAAGCATTTCTGAAATGAGAGCCAAAAGCTCTCAGAATAACTTGGTTTGACTGTCTACATAGGAAGTGACTAAAGAATGCCTATTTTTAAAAAATCCAGCCTATGACATTCAATTGGACGGCCAGCCCTTTGAATTGGTTCTTTGATTCATTTATCTGGGACAGATGCTGCAGACACAATGATCTGGGCCTAGAACTGAACATGAGCAAGTGTGTTCTGTTGCTTTTGGGAAATTGTCCAGCACTCTAAAGACCCATCTTTATAACAATTTTCTTCTGGCATTTCTATGTGTCTGTGAAGTATGGAATGCTGTGAATAGAATGCTAAGAATTATAGTTGCAGGTAATCACCCAAAGGGCAATGGAGAGAAATATACTGGCAGTAATTACTGGGCAGTATTTTTATGCATGAAGCTATACAAGAATATTATTTGAGGGATACATGAATGAATTTATGGCTTAGTAGATCAAAACAGCCTCATGGATCCAGGGGATGTTCTATGACAGTGGTGGTCTTGGGGTCCTATCCAGGATATCTCCCAGATTGAGCAGTTTGACTTTTCTCATGACTGCACTGATTGAGTAATAATGAAAGAGAATAAAACATAAAAATTTAAACATTGGAACATCATGATTGGGCAACATGATATGACATACAATAAATACACACACACATACATACATACATATGGCCATTGGAAGCATCTAAGAAAACAATAGTATGTATGATAGAGGAACTATTTCAAATGAACATAATCTGGAAATTTTGCAATAATGCTAAAGAAGTCTGATGCATAGCCATAAATAATGACAAATAACTAAGATCCTTGGCACTAGAAATGCTTACCAAACATTTTATTTCAATTCATCAGCAAAACAAATAAGAGAAAAACATTAGAAACAAAGCAAACATGTTGGTAACAACAAAAATTTCTTTTAAATCCCTAAGACAATTAAATTTCAATTTTTCCATGGAAAGAAACAGTAATTGTCCTAGCTGAGGAAATTAGCCAATAGTTGAAGTCAGGAGTTTTTAAATGGGGACTGTGAACTTGGTTTAAAAAAAAATTTAGATAACTATGTGTATTCAAATAATTGGCTTTTTTTGTAGTCCCGCTATGCATTTTAGGAATTTAAAAAATACTTGTAGGTAAGGGTTTCAGAGGGGGGCTGCTATATTTTAGGATTCTAAAATTTACTATTATTACTATTAAAATTATTATTCTAAAATTACTTTAGGATTCCAGGGGCAGCCCTCAGGGATTGGAGGGGGTTTCTCTAGTGCTAGAGCTCCTAAGCCACAACCCATGTGCATCCCCCAATGATTATCCATTCATATCAATTACCTACCTATCCTTAATTAGCCTTGATAAAAATGCATTAAGGTAGTATAATAAGAATAGTAGATAGAAAACATTTCCCAAAAGTCTGTGATACATTGTCCCATAAGTCCAGACAGAGCACAGGGGGAAATAGGCTTGTGCTTAGAGTACACAAGTGGCAAAGTAAGAACTCATAGCTTCTGGTTCCTGGCAATCATTGTCCCTCTTTGTGGGATGCTCAAGCAGTTTCCCTTAGGCATGCTGTAGCTTTTCTGCTGGTCTCCTTGTAGAGTCCTGAATCCACCTTTGGACAGTGTTATATTTGTCCTTTTGTTCCCAATGTAAATACTGTTGTCAGCTGTTCCAGGGGTGCTAATAGGATGCTGATGTAAAAGTGCAAATCCTTTGATCCTCAGAAATTCCTAAACCAAGGAATTCTTTTAGCCAAGGTGAGGTGGGGATAGGAGAAGGAAACCAAGACCATGGTTGGGGCCAGGACTCTTCTCTCCCACCAAGCATTTCAGGGATTTAGATGGAATGGCTCTTTTTTTGCTCTCTTCTCTGCTGCCATTCTTATTCTTGTGTCTGAGTTGGCTTGCTCTTTTCTACAGGACCCACAAGGCATGACCAAGTTTCCTCAACTAATCTAAATATGTTTCCTGTGAAATGTTACTAATATTTTGCTCAATGGCTTTCAAGGACCTTTCAATGAAGCTAAGCTTTCTGACTCCAATTCCAGTATATTTTAACTATGTCCCACTGTATCTGGTGTTGAGGGAAGTAATGAATTGACAATAGGAAGGATGATTTTTGTGGAGGTTGTATATATAGACTAGCATGAGTATATATTTTGGACAAAGAAAGATATTAAGGAGATTTCAGAATAGTCTAATTGACAAATGATCAAATACTGTTTTGTATCTAGTCTAAAACCTTTGTTTGTTGATTTTATAGAGGTAGCTGAAACTAGATTATACTTAGTTTCCACCTCTGATTGATTGACTATCCGTAAGTAAGTATGGAATTTGAACAAAATAAAGGAAGTAAGTAAATGCAAAATTTATGAAAAATACATTTTTTTCAGGGTTGGAGTAGAGAAGTAGAATTGGGGTTGGATGTGAGCTTTGTCATCACCTGGAAGAACAGGAGTTTGAATTGTATGTATTTTGAGAATGAGAATGGTCCAGGATAATAGCAGAGGGATGTTCCTGGCATGAATATGGAGAACTATCAGATATAGGTCAAGGAGAAGAGTTGAACATTGGAGGGTACAACAAGGTAAGTTGGAACAGATTGAGATTCATGGGAAGTTTGAACCTAATGCAAAAAGTAATATAGAAAAGAGGAGCATAGGATTTAGAACTGGAAAGTACTTGAATGATTATTGAGTCCAATTCCCTTATTTTACAGACGAGTAAATTGAAGCCAACAAACATTGAATGACTTGCCCAAGATACATGTAGCATGGAACACAGTCAGCATTTGAAGTGAGGCTTTCTGCCTCCAATTCCAGTATATTTTTACTGTATCCCACTGTATCCAGTGTTGAAGGAAGTAATGAATTGACAATAGGAAGGATGGTTTTTGTGGAAGTTGTATATATAGACTAGCATAAGTATATATTTTGGACAAAGAAAGATACTAAAGGGATTTCAGAATAGTTTAATTGACAAATTATCAGACCAGGAAAGTGTAAAGAATGACCAGAAATAAAGAGTGGGTATAAGAGAGGTTGTTTGTAAGTAGTTGAGATATTTAGCAATTTTAGTAATTTTGTGAAATGTTGAAATATTTGAGTGTACAATTAATTAGGAAATATCAGCGAATAACTTTCCCTTTCAGAACTCTTGACATACAATTATTTCAGGGATTCTTCTTGATATTCAGTTGGAGTCAACCAATTCACCATTACTTCCTTTACATTTCAGTTAATGAATGCTAAGGGAATTCAAGTCCCATTGCTGTTTAGCTTTAGTCACTGAATCCATCTCAGCAGTGGTCAGACTGAGTTTCATGCGTCATTGAGCAGATTTATGAAGTTGCAATGTGATTTCTTGGCAGTGGAGTGTATACAATGTAATGGCTTTGCAGAAGCACTGAAGATGGAAGTAGTTAGAAAAAAAGAAAATAACCCAACAACTGTCCTCCTCTCCATAATAGGTGTAAAATAGCCCCTTGTTGTATGGTTTCTTAGCAAGCTGATGTATAGGGTTCAGAGTCACTAACTGAGTTCCCTTTATATCCCTCAAACATATGGAAAAAGGTATTCCTGTGTTAAGATAGCAGAACCATTATAAACAGAGAGACTGGGATAGAGGTTTGGCTCTGATGTTGAAACATCCCAGACCAGATGTGGGGAATCTGTGGCCTTCTTGGTCCTCAAGTGCAGCCCTTTGACTGAATCCAAACTTCACAGAACAAATCCTTTTATTAAGGATTAATAAATAAATATTATTAAGTAATAATTGTAAAAATTAAATAAAAGTTATTACTAAATAATAAATTAATAAATAAATCCTTAGTAAAAAGAATTTGTTCTGCGAAGTTTCAATTCAGTCAAAGGGCCACACTTGAGGACCTAGAGGGCCACATGTGGCCTTGAGGTTGCAGGTTCCCCACCCCTGTTTCAGACCATTCTTCATACAGCTAGTTTAGCTACTGTGCTGTAGCACAGTCACTTCCTAACAGTTTCTTCAGTTTAGTTGAGTTCCATTCAGTTAAATTTAATTCCATTTAATTCAGCAAATAGTCATCTTTCTTACTAAATATGTGTTTGATGCCAATCCCATTACTCTTAGTGGTCAGAGAGTAGGCCTCACATCGAAGGCAGCCTGGATTCAAGTGTAGCTGCTGTTATATACTGACTGTGCTGCACAGGGCAAATCATTCAACGTCTCAGTGGCCTAGGCAAGTCTCTGAAATTATATGTTGAAGAGAAGGTGCCACCCAGCATTGACAGAAGGAGTTTCTTTATTTGGTGTGTTCCCTATACCAGTGAAATCATAAGTCAAGTCCATAGTCATGTTTCCATGTGTCATTTCCATTGAGTTACATGCTAAGGGAGATATGAGATGAATAAAATGCCATTCCTGCACTACAGTACCTTTCAGTCTGGTTGGAAGTTCACTCTCTCTCTCTCTCTCTCTCTCTCTCTCTCTCTCACACACACACACACACACACACACACACACACACACACACACACACAACAAAATAAGGATGTTTAAGCTCCTGCTAGGAAGTTCAAAGGGAGCAACTAGGTGGTGCAGTAGATAGAGCATTGAGCTTGGGATCAGGATGATATCTCCATGAATTCAAATCTGGCATCAGACACTAGCTATGTGGTTTAGGGCAAGTCACTTAACCCTGTTTGCCTCAGTCTCCTCATCTGTAAAATGAGCTGGAGAAGAAAATGGCAAACCATTCCAGTATCTTTGCCAAGAAAACCTCAAATGAAGTCACAAAGAATCAGACATGACTGAACAACAAAACAAAGGATATTTAAAGTGATGCATCTGTTTTACAAAACAGAAAGAGACCTGAGGGAAATTTTAAATTCCAGGGACTGAGTATCCTGTCAGGAGAATAGTTCCTTCGATATTAATCCAACCTATCTATTGGAATCTGATTAAAGCAGTGCTCTAGCAGAAAGAGCACTGGTTTTGGGGATGGGGAGGATGGTCAGAAGTTAGAAGTTCTATTTTGGGGCTCTATCTCTGCCTTGCTGTGTGACTTAGGAAAAATATTTAACCTCTCCAGCTCCTTATTTCTTTCTTCATAAAGTGTGAGAATTGATTCTTACTCTTCAGCCTTTAATGAAAATTTTTTTACCATATTTTCTTAATAATGAACTTTAATTGCAATAATGACTAATGGTTCCAGTTGTTAGCTTATACAGGATAACTTTTGAAAGTAGTATTAGTGTTCATCACCTTATATCAACAACCTTGAAAAAGAACATATAGATTTTCTCCATGTTCTAATTAGTGAAGTGCTTAAACTTTCAGATCCTCAGTTTCCTCATCAGTAAAATGAAGATATTAACACTTGAGCTCCCTTTGTAAGAATCTTTTTAAACTCCTTGTTCTTTTGTGAAGATTAATTTAGTTAAAGGTAGACAGTATGAAATATGATGAATAAATAAATCCAGTTAGCCAGGAACATGTAAGCTGTGGTATGTCGTAATTTCCTGATACAGATCATGGAGCTTAAATGGAGGCAAGCTGTAAGTAAGAGTGCTGACACTTACTAGCCGTGTAACCATACTAAGGTGCAGTATTACTACTGAGATTCTTTGATTCTGTAAGAGGTTTGGTCCTCTGGTTTTTTAGGTCCCAAAAGATGAGAGGTGTTATTGAAGGCAGGCCTGTCATTTGCCTTTCTTTGTTTCCCCAGCATTTAGTACAGTGCCTGGAACACACAAGAGCTTGACAAATGCTTGTTGACTTACCTACAGGCAAAAAGAACAGGAAGAGTTCTCAACTGGTACCTTGAAATGAAAGGTAACCTAGGCCTCTAGGTGGCCATGATGCACAGAGTGCTGATCTTGGAGTCAAGAAAACCCAAGTTTCAATTTGGCCTCATATTTTGGCTGTATGACAAATGGGCAAATCACTTAGTTTTCTGAGCAGTAAAATGGGGATAATAATGATATCTATTTTACAGGGTTGTTGTGAGGATTAAGGGTAGCTAGGTGGTCCAGTGGATAAAGTGCTGGGCCTGAAGTCAGGAAGACTCATCCTCTTCCTGAGTTCAAATCTGGTCTCAGACACTTTCTTGCTGTGTGACCCTGGGCAAGTCACTTAACTCTTTTTTGCCTCAGTTTCCTCATCTGTAAAATGAGCTGGAGAAGGGAACGGCAAACCATTCCATTATCTTTGCCAAAAAAGCCCCAAATGAGATCACGAAGAGTCTGACATGACTGAAAATGACTGAACACCAACTGTGAGAATCAAACGAAACAATATTTATAAAGTGTTAAACACAATGTCTGGCACATAAACACTTAATAGATGCTTATTTGTCCCCAAATAAAGTTTGATTCTATTTAATAAGTCTGTTTACAAAGGAAACAAAAATATGATGCAATTTAGAAAGCTTTCCATAGGCTCACCTGTTTAAAGTTGAAAGGGACAAGGGAGATCATTTAGATCAGGGGTGGGGAACCTGAGGCCTCGAGGCAACATGTGGCCCTCTAGGTCCTCAAGTGCCACCCTTTGACTGAATCCAAATTTCACAGACCAAATCCCCTTAATAAAAGTATTTGTTCTGTGAAACTTGGACTCAGTCAAAAGGCCACAATTTTACAATTTTTTTTTTTTTTGCAATCAGGACATTAAGACTCAGAAGAGTCATCCAAGAGCTCAGAAGAGCTCGTCCAAGCTCACACAGAAGGTAAGTGGCAGGGCTGGAATTTAAACCGAGGTCTTCTGACTTCATGCCCTGTCTTCTTGCCAGGACACTATGCAGATTCAAGAATAATTAAAGCCAGTAATGTTTATACACTTGAATAGTAAACTTCAGTTATTGTAAAAACAAAACAACCCCACCCCCCCAACCATACCTCATTCTTCCCTCCTTAATAAATCAGGCTTTATTAAGTATCATTATCTATGAGTGGCTTTGATCCTGTTAAAAAGTTATATTAGTGGCATGTGAGAGTAACTAGAGTTATTCTCTATAATCCATATGACTTGCAGGTGTTTCCTGGCTGCACTGCAATTATATCAAATTAAACCACTTTTTGTTCTTTTCTTGAGATGGCAATTCCTTGACTTTGAAGAGAAGCTAACTCTTCAGTGACATCTGCTGGAAGTGCTGAGTGCAGAAACTGAGGAAAACAGGAGCGAGGGGAATTTCTGGTCTTGAAAACTAACATCAGTTTGTGCAAAGAAATAGGAACCTTTTTCATGCTTGGATTTGTTTTCTTCTGTCTGTATCCCTGTGATCCAAGCCCTAAGCAGGATGGAGACTGCTCTTCTGTTGTTTTTGGTCTGGCTGTCACATTGGGAGTCCAGGGATTCTGGTCTTGCCTGTTTCACTAACTAGCTGTATAAACAAATCATTTTGTTTCTCTGGGCCTCAGTTTCCTCACCTGTACATGATGGTGTTGAGTTAGGGTTAGATAGTTGCTGAAGTCCCTTTCTGCTTCGAAGTTCTATCATTCTTCAATTTGAAAAATCATACTTTCAACACGTAACAGTTTCAGTTACCCTACTTGTTTTTCCCTAAGGCATCCCCTGCTTCTCTGCCTTCCTAAGAATGCCCTTTCTTCTTAGTACTACTTAACTACTTTCAAGGTGTAGCACCTTTGCCACCTCCTGCAGGAAACCTTTCCAGATCTCCCTGTTTATTATTGCTCTTTCCCTCCTCAAATTATCATATACGTACTTACATGCTTTTACACTATATCCTCTCTAGATAAGTGGAACTCCCTGAGGGCTTGGACAGTTTTTCACTTTGTCTCTGTGTCCTCGGTACCTAGTGAAATGTAGATACTTAAGAAATACTTTTTGGTTAAATTCATTGATGCCCTGGCACCCTGAGGAACTGATTATTTAATACATATTAATAACCGTGGAATTTGTGGGAAAAGCCTCTGGCCTGCTCTCCACTGATTCTTTGCATTAGTTTTAGAGCTGATTCTTTCTATTCTGTGCACAGAACATAGAGGGAGGGCTTAAGTGATTTAAATAGAGTATCCAAAAAAAGAAATAATTGGGCAGGACAACTTTTAGAGTGTGATTACATTTTTTCTTTAAACTATTATAAATTCTAAAATCTATGTTCCATACTTCAATATAAACATAAGTGCATTTTTTATAGACTCAGATAAATGGTTTCTGGTTTTTCTGCATCTGTATCCTCCCTCCATCAGTAAAGGAATTAAAATTCTGGTATAGAGATTTAGCTCACTTCAAAAAGTCTTATCTGATCTGGAACTTAAAAAAAAACAGGCTTGCTTAATAAACATTGATTGAACTTTGTACATAGCTTTAAGCTGCTAAGCACTAAGAAAGCCATAACTAGGGTTATAGTCCCTTGGCCCCAAGACAATAGACTCTAGATGAAGAGACAAGGCAAACGCACAAACCAAACAGTTAAGAAAATATGTTGATATGTGACTAGGTAGTGAGTAGGTAGAAGATGCAGTAGGTCCTGTAGGATTTCAGAGAAGGGGAAGATGATTAAACAGCTGGAGTCCTTGAGGTAGACCTTGAAGGTTGGGATAGGATATATATTAGGTAATGGAGAAACACATTTTTGGGGAAGGAAAGAGGTTGTTAGGACAGCATGAGCAACACATCCTATACAGAACTTTACAAAAATGATTTCCTTAAATCCTTTTTATGTTCTCAGATCTTATTATGGTGTCTGTATCTATGTTGATATCAATATTTTTATACACATCCACATATATTGCTTTGCATATTTTATTCATATATATGTGTGTATATGTATTTTTACTAGCTGTAAAAGTGGAAAAATGGAATGTCACATTTTCATGCTAATGAATGATGTATATCAATTACAAGTAGAGAGACAGCCTGCACTGTTTTTTTAAGAGATAACAGCTGACTCGGTCAACACTAAGGCTGGGGAAAGCAGAAGAGTGGCCACAGCTGTGTTGCATTGTGTCCAGACGTTGTGGTTAAGGGCAACATTAGCCAACATATTTATGGAAGAGTAAGGTTATTGCCACTTCCCAGCAGATTAACTGAATTGGCTCCTTTTTGGGCCTTTAGGCAATTTGGGTCATTGGCAGAGTTGGACTCAGGTGGGCCTAGGAAGGGTTTAAGAAGATTACAGCTGCAATGTCTGAATTTCCTGTGGAGAAATTGCCTTAAAGTGGATCCATCTCTGCTCTTCCCTGGTGAGCTACTGATCGGTAAGGGGGCAGCCAGACACGTCTCTATGTGTTCTTTCCCTGGGTGTCAGGTGTTCTGTGACTTCACTTGAAGCTATCCCTGGGTGGCAAGCAATTGGTTTTCCAGTAAGGCCTAGTCAGTAATGAAGATGCCTTTCATTGCCTGCTCTGGCTGCTTTTCTTATATTCTGCCTGTTCTATCCTTTCACCTCAAGGTATGTTTGACGGACTAAACAGAAGGTTATTACTGGCACAAGATGGACACCTACCCTCTTTCCTCTGTCATTTTAGAGAGCCCAGAACAGGTGGTTCACAGGTGGAGCAAACAAGTACAGAATTTGCAGGCTCACCCTGACAGGCCTGTATTTCAGCAAAGCCTGTACATGTTATTGATGTCTGCTTACTCCATCACCACCTGAGGACACGATAACATCACCACCTGTCTCTAAATGCCTTTGTCAGATGCTAACTCTTCTTGGTCAGTGTGAACTAGCATTTAAAATGCAGCCTTTTAGTTTTGTGACAGATCAGCTGCAGGTGGCATTTGTGATGAGGAAATTAGTAGAGATCACTCTAGAATGGGCTGATAAAGAAAAGCGATTTCTCTTCTAGGGATTTATTAGCAGTTCCAGGGAAGTTTCTGGCAATTTGGTGGAATCCACCTCATAAACTTGAGATCATGAAGGGATTATGATGTAGGAGGGATGCTTATTGTTATCTTCTATCCACATATTTTGCCAAATGAGATCTTTCTTGGACCAGGAGATGGGAAATTGCTGGAAGTATTTCATAAGGGGCAAAGTAGAATCCACCTATCAGGAATCCTGTAGAAAATTTGGTAGTCTTGGCTGATAAGACTGTTTGATTAAATAACCACTTATAAAATAGGAAGATGTCACTTAATGTCCTAAGTTTGTGACCATTAAGATGTCTAGAGAATTCTGAATGATTAAAGCTGTGGGGTCAGAGATTGCCATTACCTAACATGGAAGCACAGAGTATGCTCTCCTAAGATGTCACCCCCATTTGTCTAGCCCAGCAATGCCAATATATCCAGGATATTCAGAGGACCCTCAGGAAGACAAGGGATCCCAAAAAGTGGTCAAGGAAAGGCCAATCAGAGATTAGCCTATTCCTTAGAAAAGGGCTATACTCTGCTTAATAGATCTTGTCACCTTGCCCAGTGGTACAGGTAATAATCTGTCTAGGAGAAGAAGCCATCCTTTCACAGAGAGAGAAGTTGTTGGGTATGGGAAATTTTCACCTGTGCTTATGCTCCTGGGAATGTTTGTCTGTGACCAGGACCCAGGGGGCATTTCATAGGCATAAGCCCTGATGCATTCTGTGTCTTTGGGAGATTATACATTATGTAGCAGACCTGATGAATATGTAACCAGCAGGCTGCATGAAGCCTGTAACACTTCCAAGTGTGTCCTGAACCAGATTAAAATGTAGCTCCTATCTGATTTTTATGTGTTGACATATTGACAAATAGAGGAATATATAAACATATATTGTTTTCTAAGTCAATACGCAGTCCACAGGGATCCTTATGTATAGTTGAGGGGGCGCCATTTTTATTTAAGTTTGATACTACTGGTATATGGCTTAGTCATGAAGAAGGTTCTATACTCCAGAAGAAGACCATCTTACAGTAGGTGGTAACAGCTGAAGTAAGTTCCCTGAGATGAAAATGACCAATGGGAGTACCAAGACAGGAAGAAGAGACTTAATGGCATGGAATAATTGCCACTAGAGAAAATCAGTGTCAAAAACAGGTGATTGTAAAGATATTGGCAACTGTCAGATACTCCAGAGAGCAGAGGATGGATGTCTATGACCTTGCTTTGGGAACTCACTTCCCCTAGGTTCTTTTAAGAAGGTCAAATCACATCCCACTTCACAAAGACAAGGGAAAAAGAGAGGACTTCTAAGACAGGTTGTTGTTGGTGTTGTTATTAAAGAAATAGTCAGAACCATGGCTCAGGGCAACAGTCAGCCTGGACCCTGCTAAAGCTGGAGGTAGCAGCAGAACAGGTTTCTGCAGCAGCTTGTGAATGTGCCATTGGCCAGGAAGTTTAAGGATTTTCTGTGAAGAAATTTTGTTGTTGTGGACGTGAATCTTTGTCCCTTCCCCAGTGAAAAGAGACAGCCAGGGGAAAAGTAAGTCTCTGTGACCCATCCTTGAGTATGGAATGTCCTTAATACTTGGTACCATCCTCAGGATGACAGGGGTTCAGTTTTCCAGCAGAGACCACATCTATGGTCCTTTAGAGATAGCCCCAGTTACATTTCATACCATTGTATTTATCTCCTGACTCCACCCCATCCCTTCAAGGGCATATTAGACAGCCCAGACATCAAAATCAATAACACTCTAGCCAACCTAAATAGCTATTTGGAGTTCTTTGAATAGATTAGAAGCAGCTTGGAAAGAGAAATTGCTTTTAGGGGTAAGATTATTTAGAAAACAGCAAGATACAAATTTAGCGTTCCTGGAAAAATGAAGTATGTGTGTGTTCAGTGGGAATAATTTTCCCCCCTTAAGTGTAGAATTGAACAATTCCCTCATTTCAGGTCAATGATAAAGAGATGAGGGTATTTTTCTGCTTCTTATATTCATTTAATGGATAATAGATTATGTGTGAGAACACTGGTCAGGCAGCAATCAAGGATGACTACATTAACAAGTGAAATTATTCTGATTTGGTTTATTTGAATAGATATTCTTAGTTTTTTCCCCCTGACCTTTGAAAAACGCTTCTGCAACTCTACTTATCTTTGTAGCTCCTTGGGAGGGCTACCGAGTGAGAACAGATACTCAATTTGCATGTCAATCACCTTGCAATCAAATAAGAATAAAGGAGTTTGTCCTTCTGAAAGTATATTTCATGGGACATCTTACTCTGATTTAACTCCTTTAAGTCCAAGGAGGGAGTAGGGGTGCAGGAGAAACCTAAGGCTTTCCAAGTTTACTTCAACTACAAAGGCATCATCAGTCTCGATGACCCTTCACCACTTCACGTTTTTGAGTCTACGTTTACCTTGCAAACCATTCTGATGTGCTCATTTTTGGACTTTGGACTAATGTTTTAGCTTTGTGGACTTTGAACCAATCTCTTCCCCTCTTTATGATTTGAAATGCCTCAGCTCTCCCTTTCCCCAAGATAGGTCATCTGATAAGCTCTGTCCACTTAGTAAGTGCTTTCCAGGTGCCAAGAACTGTGCTAAGCACTGGGGATACAAGAAAAAAGGCAAAAGATAGTCCTTGCCTTTGAGTAGCTCACAATCTAATCTAATCTCTGCCCTATATCTGCATGTGGTAATTAGTCCATTGTTGAACAGTAGGTTCTAGGGAGAAAGCTCAATCTTTCATCATGAGCTAAAAACACTGCTGTTTGATTCTTGGCTTCTCCTGAATGGACCCCAGATATGCCTATTTTCCCCTGTTGGTTTCTTATTACTTACTAGATTATTACTTATTACTACTACATCTGTGATTTCATTGGTACAGAGAAGTCTTGGGTGAGAAAACTCCCTCTACCAATGCAGATTGGCAATTTGTCTTCAACTTACAGTCTTAGAGCACAGTCTCTGTCCAAACAATGGTTAAGTGACTTGCCCAGGATCACAAAGCCAATATGTGTCAGAAGTAAGGCTGATATGTGTCAGAACCCAGGCTGTCTTGTTATTGAGACCATCTATCTCTCCACTATACCACACTGCCTTTTGATTAACTTGTTAATCCCTTGTGTTGAAAGTATCCTTGGGATTTGATAAAATGATTGGTACTTGGCAATGAAAAGAGACAAGGGAGAGACTCTGATAAAGAATCTATATAACTCCAATTTTTGAAATTATTATATTATATTCTAGGTATCTTTGATTTAATGATTGGGAATATTTTCTTCACTGTTGCAGATTGAACATTTTCTTTAAACTCAGCAATAGGTCTAAGGGAATTGCTTAGGGGAAAAAAAAAGATGCATCTTCCTATATCCCACTTGGTAATGAGCTACCTTGAACTTAGCTGGTTCTTAGAAGTAGACATACAAATTCTCACCAGACCTATACTTTCATAACAGGGTAAGCCTTTATAACAGGGTAGGATATATCAGAGCTTGTGCTTCTTGGCATAGTCTTAGAAAACCCAGGGTCTCCTCCATGCCACAATGAGGCATCAGAGAGGACTCTGGGGAGGCAGTCTAGTGATAAGTCTCTTTTTCATGGTGTTAAGTTCAAGCTTGTTTTCAGGTGTAAAGGGCTCCATTTGACCCTATAAATGAAGTCTTTCCTTACCCCCCCAACTGCTAATGCCTCTCTTTCAAACTTCCTTGTATTTAACTACTTTGTATTTATTAATTAATTGTATTTATCAAATGAGATATTATTTATAAAGTGTTTAGTATATAGAGGTTAGCACATAGAAGATACTATATAAATGTTAGCTATTAGCTATATTGCCTTCATATTTATCCTTTATATACTTAAATACACATAAGTATATTCGTGTGTATATATGTCTATATTATATATATGTGTATATGTGTATATGTATATATGTATATGTGTGTGTATATATATATATATATGTATATATCTATGTATATACATATCTGCTGTTTTAATCATGTTTGGCTCTTCATGACCCCATTAGGGATTTTCTTGGCAAAGATACTAGAGTAACTTTGCAATTTCCTTCTCCAGCTCATTTTACAGATGAGGAAACTGAGGTAAACAGGGCCAAGTGACTTGCCCAACGTCACACACCTAGTAAATGTCAGAGACCAGACTTGAATTCAGGTCTTCCTGACTCCAGGCCTGACTCTCTATCCACAGCTGCCAAACCTCCCTCCCCCACACACGTTGTCTTCCCCATTAGAATATAAGCTCTTTGTGAACAGATCTTTGTACGCTTCTTTGTGCTTCTATTTTCAGAGTCAAGCACAGGGCCTGGCACATAGTTAGTGCTTAATTGATGCTTGGTGATCAGTATCCACAAAGCTAAAAATCCAAAGAAGCCATAGAGACAGAGAGGGATACGATGTACTTTTCAGACAAGCAGAACTTGAGCACAAGATGAGAGGGAGGAAGTTGAAGAATAAACACACACAAGGCAAAATGGCAATTGACAGGAAGTGACCCTTACACTCCATCTGACCGGCCTTTGCCTATGCCCTTCTCTTGAACTAGTGGTACACAAATTCAGGAAACAATTATAAAAAGGATTGGAGGTTGCTATTGGCACCTTAACTATGAAAGAAGAGCAGTGACATTGAGATTTGGCTCTAGCTCTTGGTTACTCCCTCCATCTACATACCCCTACCCGACCCTTAAGCCCTGAGTTGAATAGCATCTGGGAATTGGGTTGTATTTCTTATACTTTTCTTATTACTTCTAAGATGAGCAGCCATGGTGGGACTAAAACAGAACTCTTTGTCCTGCAACTCGGGTTTGGAGTGTGCACCCTCAACTGGGGGCGATTGAGGTCTAAAAGATGTTGAGTGTACAGCTGCAAGACATGTTCTATAATGTACTATTTTATTTTCTTTTTCAATTTTATACAAAGGGGTAGCTAGGTGGAGCAGTGGGTAGAACACCGGCCCTGAAGTCAGGAGGACCTGAGTTCAAATCTGGCCTCAGACCAAACACTTGACATTCAACTAGCTGTGTGACCCTGGGCAAGTCACTTAACCCCAATTACCTTAAAAAAAATCTATACACACACACACATACACACACACACAAAGAATAAAGATGCTTTAGTTAAGCAGGTATTTCTCTCTTTCACTAATTTTATTATTTTATGGTCACATGAAATAGGGTTAAGTCAAATTGAGCAGATTTAGGAAGGGGTTGGAGTTTTCCAGTAGGTGAGTGTCCAAGAGTTGATATTGATTGGGTAAATATGCACTCGCCAAATCCCCAGAGAGAATCAGAAGGATGGAAGGTCATCTATTCTCCCAGAACCACAGAGACCTTAGCACCACCGAGAAGTTTCCTCTAGAGCAGGGCAGAATATATAATCACTAAGGCGAATATAGCACTTCCGAAAGCCCCTTTCAGTTAATTAGATCAGTGCAATTGTTAGCAACTCCACCTGGTGGTTAAATAGGTATTTCATATTGCAAATTTAGTGATGTGTTAAGTTGATAGTCAATTGTTGAAGAAGTAAATTATGGAAACATCTTGTTGATGGGTTGCTGAGCATACAAATTCTTGTAGGTTTTTTTTTTTGAGACAAGTTCAAGTATCTAAGTGATCTTTTTAATTTCTGTATGCCTTCTCACCCCCACCCCCCAGTACTGAACAGTTTCCTGCTCATAGTAGGTTCATAGTAGCACATAGTAGGTTCTTAATAAATGCTTGTTCAGTGAACAAATAAAACAGGAAAAACGTTTCTTTCACAACTAGCCATTAGAAGCTTATCATTTAAAAGAGGTTGTGGGGGGTACCCACATAATTTGGATATTTTCATTTTAAAATCCAGTTTAGTAAACCAAATGATGACACATGGCATTTAGGCAGACCTCAGGGCTTCTGCTTAACCATGAAGCACAGTCACAGCAAATCATTTACCCATTTTAATTGAAAATTAGCTACTATGAAATTGTGGCTCTTCTGGAAAACTGGACTCTAGGGAAAATATAATGAGATTCACTGGGTTTAAAGGAAACTGGACTGAGTTTCTAGAGTGTGGCAAAATTCCCTACTCTTATTGAATATCTTTTGCATTTCTCTAAGTACAATTTTTCTTTTTTAAAGCTGTAATTGCAAGTTGGAAAATACGTGAAAAATAATGATAACATATCTACAAATTTTTCATTTGAATGTAAGCTTTTTGGGAGCAGGGACTAATTTTGTTTTCATATTTTCAACATCTAACATAATACTTAGTACACAGTAGGAGCTTAACAAATGTGTGTTGAAATGAATTTTCCTATTCAACTCATCCCAAAAATCATTTATTGAGTATTTGCTTTCTAGACAGGGTATTGTGATAGGAACTACAGAGGGTACAATAATGAAACCTGATTTTTAAACAGCTATCACACAGTTACATGTCCTCATCCTCAAAAAGAGAAAGGGGTATGATACATTCAAAATCGCTGAAGTATAAAGTCAAATGTACTCAGTACCCCAAGGGAAATGTAAATATAATATTGTTATGGGTATTTAGAGGACCAAAAGAATAAAGTTGTCTGGAAGCTGAGTCTAAAAGCACAGGGTAAGATTTCAACAAGTAAAGATTGGAGAAGTGAACTGGGTGTGGTGTTCCAGGTGGAATGAATAACATGAGCAAAAAGGGGCAGAGGTGGAAAAGTGAGGATTGTATTTGGGAAAGAGAATAATTCAGTTTGACTGTGTGTGTGTGTGTGTGTGTGTCTGTGTGTGTATGTGTGTAGCAGACAGTGTCTAATAAGACTAGAAAAGTCAGTTAGATATAAAGTATGTTGAATCTTAAATGCTAGACTAAAGGAAGGAAAGAATAAGCTATTTATTAAGTGCCTACTATGTGTCAGGCAGTATGCCAAGCACTTTATAAATATCTCATTTGCCCCTAAAAACAACCTTGGCAAGTAGGTGCTTTTATTATCCCTGTTTAACAGTTCGGAAAACAGAGCCAGACAGAGGCTAAATGATTTGCTCAGGGTCACATAGCTAGTAAGTGTCTGAAGCTGGATCTTCTTGATTCCAGGCCCAGTGCTCTATCTATTGTACCACCTAGTTGAGTAAAGAATTTCCACTTAAGTCTGTGTAGACAATGGGGAATCAGTGAAGGTTTTTGCTCAAGTGAGTAACATGATAACAGTTGTGATTTAGAAAGATGTATGCAACTTCAGCATGTATATGAACCTAAATACTTCTAGTAGAAATGACACAGAGGTCAATGAGAGTGGACATAGAGGTGGAATCTTTAGGATTTGTGGTCACTGATTGGGGCTGAAGGATAATGGAGAAGGGGATATCAAAAATCAATCAACAAGCATTTGTGAAATGCCCTCCATCTTCCAAGTATTGGGCAGATACAAAGACAAAAAAATGAAATGAAATGAAAATCCCTGTCCTAAGCAGACTTAGAGTCTGTTGAAGGAGATAGTGTATGTGTCAAGAAGTAAAAACAGGTAATTTTGGAGGAGATGGTACTAGCAGCTGGGCTCAGGAAATGCTTCATGAAAAAGATAGCACAGGAACTGAAGTCTGAAGGAGATTAGGGATTCTGGGAGGCAGAGTTGAGGCTGGAGGGTATTCCAGGCATTGAAGAAAACCAAGCAAAGATGCAGATGTGAGAGAGAAAGTGCAGTATGTTAGGAATAACAAGAAGGCCAATTTGTCTGATCTGTAGAGTGTGTAAGATGTTGTTATATATAATAAATCTGGAAGGGTAACTTGAATCCAGGTTGTTTAAAAGCTTTGAAAACCAAACAGAGGACTTTGTATTTGACTTTAGAGCTAATAGTGTACCACCAGAGTTTGAGTAAGGCAGTGAGAAGGGCAGACTTGTGCTTTAGGAATATTTAGAAGCAAGGATGAGGAACCTGTGACCCTGAGACAACATGTGTCCTTCTAGGTCCTTGGGAGTAGCCTTTTGACTGAGTCTAAGCTTCACAGAACAAATCCTTTTATTAAAGGGATTTATTCTGTGAGGTTTGGATTCAGTCAAAGGGCCACACTTGAGGACCTAGAGGGCCACCTATAGCCTCAAGGCTGCAGGTTCCCCACCCTGGGTGAGTCTGGATGAGAAGTGATGAGAGCCTGGACTAGGATGGTAACCATGTGAGAGAAGAGGATGTATATGACAAATGTTGTAGAGGTAGAATCATAAAGATTTAGTAACTGTCCTTGATATGTAGGGTGAGGAGGGTGATTCTAATATTTCATATGTGGGTGACTGGAAAAGTAGCAGTATCCTCAACAAAAATAGGAAACTCTGTAAGGGATGGATTATGGGGAAAAGATAATAGAATTCTCGTTTGAACATGTTGAATTTTAATTCCCTATAGCATATCCAGTTCAAAATGCCCATTAAACGATTAGCAATTAGTGAATAGTGCTCAAGAGAAGGCCAAGGCTGGATATAAAATCAGCAAGTCATCTGCATGAAGATGATAATGAAATTTATGAGTTTCATAATGAAACTGCTGAGTGCACCAAGTGAAAGAATATGGAAAGAAAATGGTAGTGGGCATAAGACAGTGCCTTGGGGCACTTATCCATCATATGAATAATAATCTCACAGAGGAGACTAAGCAGGAGTAGTCAGCTAGGTAGAAGGATAACTAAAAGAGAGCTGTATCACAAAAACCCAAAGAGTTGTGAATGCTACAATGTTGCATGAACTTTCAGATGAGGTTAGTGTATTTATTACTAGCTTTATTTAACTGTTTCACTTTGTTATAAGAGATCCCTCATAAGAGGAGGAGTAATCTATAAATGTTCATAATATAAAGAAGATGAAGGTAAAGGATGTAAATGTAACAAAGAATGAGAATTGAGAAAAGCCTATCCAATTTGGCACCTAACAGATCAATAAGTTTGGAGAGATGACCTTGAAGTTTTGAACCAGGGTGATTAGAAGAAGGATAGTACCATTTATAGAAACTGGGAAATCAGAAATAGTAGGTTTGGGGAGGCAGTGGGGTGGGAGTAGTGACAGCTGATATAATGTATTAGTTTGTGGACTTTTGGAGTGTAAAGTGCTGGTAAGATATGTAGATAGAGAAGGTCAACAGGTAATTGGAAATTCAAGATTAAAGTTTAGAATAAGGGTCATGATCAGAAGTGTATTTGGGAGAATTGTCCAGATAGAAATGATTTTTTAAATTGTAGGGTGGTGGTATATAAGATTGTAAAATGGGAGATTTGTATAGAGAGGAAGGAAAGATGAGGAGAGTACTTTGAGTTATGCCAGTGTTTAGGGAATAAGAGGAAAAAGCAAAGCCATTGAATGTAATATAGGCAGAATTGCTAGCATATGGGTAGTGCCAGAAGAGTATAATGTCAAGAATGAACGAATGCTACAATGTTGCAAGGAATATGACAATTGAGAAAAGGTCATTGGATTTGACAATTGGGATTTTGTTTTCATATTTTCAACATCTAACATAATACTTAGTACACAGTAGAAGCTTAACAAATGTGTGTTGAAATGATTGACCTTGAAGAAAGCTACTCTGGGGCTTTCACAGGCAAAAATCAGACTGTGAGAGATTAGAAGGGAGTGGGAGGGGAGGAAATGAAAGCAGTGAATGTAATAATCTATGGGTTGAAGTAAAGAAATCAGATAGTATAGTCATTTGAGGGAGTAAGAGACTTCCTCTCTTCCAGGTGAGGGAAGTTAGAGATAATTAAATGGGCTCCGAGGAATAAGGGAAGAAGCCAGTGGAGCACAAGAGATTGATAATGAAAGACAGAATAAGCATAATTGATGGAACAGGACAAGAGGGGGGTTATTTTTATAGAATCACAGAATTTCAGAGTGGGAAGGGACCTGAGAGACCAACCTCTACCTCCACAGGAATATCTTCTGCACCATCCTTAACAAATTGCCACACAGTCTCTGCTTGTGTATCATCAGTGAGGGGCAACCAAATACCTCTCAAGGAATCTAAATATTAATAACTGACATTTATATAGATCTTAAAGTTTCAAAGTGTTTTACCTCCATTATCACATTTGGTACTTTTGGACAGCTTCAGTGACTGGGACATTTTTCCTTGTAGCAAGCTTAAGTCTCCTTCAGCTGATCCTCAAGTGGCAGCTCCCTGAACATCCTGCATTTTTTATGTTCTTGAGCTTTTGAAGTCATTTCTGAAATGTGATCCTTCAAACTGAATATCATCCTCCAAATGTCTCCTGAACTGGGGTCAGTGGGGTAGTAAAGTGGGATTCTCCACTTTAACTAAATGGGACTTAATGAAGTGGGACTCTCTACAGTAAACACACATTTATTAAGCAACATGTGACAAGGACTGGCTGTGCTAAGTGCTAGAGATACAAAGAAAAAGCAAAAACAGTTCCTGGCCTCAAGAGGCTGACACTGCCACAAATGTTTTGGATGCTATGCCTCTAGTAATGTAACTTAAGATTGCATTCACCTTTTTGGGGGCTGCCATGTTATCCTATTGATTCAGATTGAGCTTGATGTGCATTAAAATGCACAAATATCATTCACAAGAATACTCTTCTAGACACATCTCCCCCATATTGCATTTCTGAGCATGACTTTTTGAACCTAAGTGTAAGAATTTATATTTATCCCTATTACATTACACATTTTGATATTTGGTACCACATTCTAGACTTTTGAGATCCTTTTAGATCCTGACTTGTCATCCAAATTTTTTCTCCTAGCATTGTTTCCTCTTCAAATTTGATAAGTATTCCACTTATTCTTTCATCCAAGTCATTGACAAATATATTAAACAGAACAGGATCAAGCACAGATTCTGGGATACTCCTCTAAAGAAATTTCTCCAATTTAATATTGAATTGTTAATGACTTTAATGACTGCCACAATGGGTCCAGTCATTCAATCAGTCCTGAACCTACTTCTCTGTTCCATGATTTAGGTCACATCCCTACATCTTATTCACAAAGCTAGCATTAGAAATATTGTCCAAAATTTCTGAAATCTAACTATACTATGTCTGTGGCAATAACTATGATAAAAAATGTGTCCATGGAAGACAGATTTGAGAGGTAGAGATGACAGAAGAAAGGTAGGGTAGAGGAGAAGCATACTCCAGCCTACCATTTGGTAGCTTCCTATTTAAGCTAATTATCCTTTTAAACTAGCTGCTAAGTTCTTTTGTTTCTATGGTGCTGAAAAGTGCATGTACTGTCAGAACTCTCTAAATTTTGTACCCTGAGACAAAGTCCAATTGCCCCACTCTATGTATAGCTCTGTCTATAGCATGTCTCTAACCCACTTGTCTTGTAACATATTAAAAAAAGGAAGTAAGATTAATGTGATATTATCTACTCTTGATGGAGCCATACTACTTTTGCAGTGAATCTATGTTAATTAAGTTTTCCTCATATTACTTGCCCTGAATTAGTTCCTTCTTAGAGGACCACTGATCAAGCATGGTTTTAAGAAAACTACTACAAACAAAATATATTATGTCAATAATTGGCTTAATTATTCACTTTAGCAGTGGCTATCTGGCCTATGCAGACTATATAAACTGATGAAAAACCTTGTGATAAATTGCACCAATTATTATTGTGTTGTAGTTATTATGGAAATAGGTCTTTGTCACATTAATTTATATTTGCATAATGATACAGTATCTAGGTATTACTGTAGGTATAGTATTAGAAACATGGGGTTAAGGATATGATTTTCACCTGCCCATAAGACTGGAAGCATAACAAGAGCTAAGGTACAGTTGTATAGTAGCACTGCAAAGGCTTAGCCTTGGGTATTAGAGAAAAATGGGGCTTCTGGCTGAAGATTTTTGCTGAACAAACATGGAAGCTTTGGGTGAGGCTTGTGAATGGGTAAAAGAAGACCAAGGGTGACAGTTTTAGTTTTAAAAGATTCAAAAACTTAGAACACTTGAAAGTAATGATGAAATTGGAATTAATATGTGATCCTCTTTCTCCCTCTCCTCCATCCCCCCTCCCTTTGTCTGCAGGGATTTGCGATTTAACAGAATACGAGAAATTCCATCTGGCTCCTTTAAAAAACTCAAGAATTTGAACACCCTGTAAGTATTAATGGCTTATTAGTAGAATTTTATGTGTGGACAGTGTTTATTAGACATAGGTAACACCGATATCAATTTATCTGATTACATATTTGTACATTATATAGGATTTGCTATCATTTCCTATAAGGGATCCTTGATTCCATAAATAAGAGGCAAATATATTTGTTGAAAAAGGAACACCTCATTTGAGGTTAAAAAGGACCATTTCAGTTCTAGGTTTCAGTTTTCCATGGGAAATTAATCTTGCCAATATTGAGAAACAAAGTAAATACAGGCTAGTGGGAGAGATGGGGTCAGACATTTGCAGTAGGATTAGTCAGCAAAATTCTGCCCTTTGCCTTCTACCCATTTTCTCCAGCCTTTTGTATCTGGATATGGAATAGTTAAAATAGAGTCCAATTTTCTCAGGAGGTATATTTCTGAGTCATCAGTCAGAAGTAAGACCTATGTGAGAGGATGTAGGACAGTAAGCATGATAGGAAATCACTTTTTTTTCCTCATTCACCAAGTAGTTGATCTCTCCATCACTACATTTAGGGCTCTAGAAACTACAAAATGGAAAACAGAAACTGCATGAAACCAGATGGAGCAGGAGGTAGGGTTGGAGGAAGGAAACTTCACATCATTTTCATCTCTCACCCCACTACCTGATCTTGTCCCACCCCCAGATTTGGGATTTTAAAGTTCCTATTACTTTATGTTATGTACCCTGGCTGGAAATTGGGTAGCTAATGAAATAGCATATGGCAAAGGTTTGGAGCTCTGGACTCTGAAAACCAGTGTTGCTCTCGCTTCCTGGTAATGAAGAGACTCATTGGGTCAACCTTCTGAACTCCTGACTGATTCAGTGTACTCCTTTACTTAGTCTTCTTTGTTTCTTAGATACCTAGATAGCCTTTAAATGGAAAACATAGAGGACAAAGATTAATTGGTTAATTCCTGAAGCTTATTTGTTTAATAATTAAATGGTTTGTTTGTTTATGAACCATTTAGAAACTATTCGCTAATTCTTGGGGTAAATCCCAGGAAAATCCACTTTTTATTCCTTGCATGTCTTTGTTAGCCACCCTGCTCTAGGAGGTAGGGTTTTTTTTTGTTGTTGTTTTGTTCGGTTTTGTTTTTTGGAGGGTTGGGGAAAGGTCATGGAAGGGGGAAGTACAGTGCAAATGTTTCCTCTTCCAGGCTAGCAGTGCTTGTCATCTTTAAGGTGTGACCCACAGAATATTTCAGTAGTCTTAACTCCAGGTAGGAAACAAAGAGGTGAGAGACCTAACTGAAATGGGTTTTAATCTGGTCCAACCTTTCATTTTATAGGGAAGCAAATGGAAGTGAAGTAACTATAAGATATAGATGGAACTTACCTAGAAATCGCTGAGATGTTGGACTGTGATTTTAGTCTTTGCATTATAGCATGTGACCTTTCTATCCTGAGTTATGGTCCCAGCTAGGCTGTATGACTTTCTGTTATCTTATGCTCTCTTGGCCTCAGTTCCCTCATTTTGAAAATAAAGAAAAATCAATTAGATGATTTCAAATGTCCCTTACATTGTTAACCTTCTAGGATTACAAATTCTGTTATGGTTCTCTTTAACTCTTATCTCCATTTTAGGAGCAGGGAAACTTTTCTCTAAAATCAAAAGATAAAGAAAAAAATAGCTCATACAGAAAACAGGTTTTGACCCTGGGGTCTAACTTTTTTTCTTTTTTAATATTTTGAGAGCTCTATTTTAAAATGGTTGATTCCCTTTGTAACCCTATGTATTTTAATTTAATGCATTTAAAAACAGTATTTGAGAAGGGTCTTAAGGTCAGACTGCTAAAGGGATCCATGACAGATAAAAGATTAAGAAAGCTTGTTCTAAGTGGGGAAAAAATATATATAACTTTCCAATTAAACTATCTTTGACGTTGATCTCCCATTGCAATTATTTTGTATATCATTTGTTGTTGTTCAGTTATGTCTGATTCTTCATGGCCTCATTTAGAGTTTTTGTGGCAAAGATACTAGAGTGGTTTGTCATTTCCTTCTCTAGCTCATTTTACAGATGAGGAAACTGAAGCAGACAGGCCTAAGTGATTTGCCCAGGGTCACACAGTTAGTAAGTGTCTGAGGCCAGACTTGAACTCAGATCTTCCTGACTCTAGGCCCTGCACTCTATTCACTGTGCTACCTAGCTAACCACTTGGATATCATACCAGTATGATAGCAAGGAAATATTATGACAAGTCATCACAAATGAATGAAAAATAGTGATATAATTGGTTAAAAATGATTAACTCCACTTCTTGTTTCAAGGACCTATGACCTCCTTTAGCTGCATAGACCCTTTCTGGATGTGGGTTGCAAATGCCTTTGCCTTAGTAGACAGTTGAATGAGGTACTGTAGCCTGAAAATGCCTTGTATTAACTGGTGGTCAGGTGATGAAGATTTCTCAACAAAGGTAGGGCTGAAACTATCCCCATCTCCTGGTCTCTACTTAAGGTCTTTTCAATTTGATAAACACTTAAAAAGCTTATGCTGCCCACACAACCCTCAGCACTCAAATATTCATCTCCATGCCACAAAAAGTCATCAGAGTAGAGTTTTAGGAAATAGAAATTACTTAATCTTTGAAATAGTCATAGGAATTTGGAACCTGAAAAATAAATAAGAATTTATCATATTTTGGTTCAAGTAGACCAGCCATAGATGCTCCCCTCTTTCCCTTTAGCTCAAAGGGCCTCTTTTTACAGAATGAATGACATCAAAATACTGCCAGGGCACTGTAAGGGAGGAAGCCTCAGCTGAGGGAATTGAAAATGATGATTATTGCTGAAAAGAAATATGCTTTTAGGAGGTCAAAATCTGGGTTTTCTGAAAGAATACATGAATGAATCGGGGAGATTCTTGTGAATGACCTTGAAAATGGTCTATTTATGTAAGAATTATGCATAGTGATAAGAAACTGTCCTCATGCATGCAACTACCAAAGCCTATTTTTTCCAAGGCAAAAGAATGATTTCTAAAGCATTCTCTCTCTCTCTCTTTCTATCTCTTTCTCTTTCTCTCTCTCTCTCTCTCTCTCTCACCTTCTCCCTCTTTATTTACAAAATATTATATATAAGTTAATACTAGGGCAAAATTTCTAAAAATTAGGTAAGAATCAATAAGCAGCATATGTGGTCTTATCTTTTTGCTATTTTATTTCTTTAATATTTGGGTATTAGATATTCAGGCAACATTGATTTTTTAAAAAAATAAATACATTTTCAAAATGTTTTCAGTAAAACAGATTTTTGTTAAGTTAATACAATTTTTTTCCTGCTGATTTTCATTATAGAACAAATGATATGTTTTGATAGGAAAAAAGAACTGGGAAAACATAAAATCACAGTTAATTCAGTAAATGCTTTGAAATTATGTATCTAAAGGAAGGGCAGCTAGGTGGCATAGGGCCTGTAGTCAGGAAGACCTGAGTTCAGATTTGCCCTCAGACACTTAGTAGCTGTGTGACCCTGAGTAAGTCACTTAGCTCTGCTTGCCTCAGTTTCTTCATCTGTAAAATGAGCTGGAGAAGGAAATGGCAAACCATTCCAATATCTCTGCCAAGAAAACCCCAAATGGGGGAAGAGTCAGACATGACTGAAAAATGACTGAACAACAACAAATCTTAAGGAAAATATAACTTTGTGTTGAAATATCAATAAAATACTCAAACTACTAATAATATCCACTTCTGTATTCAAAATAAGGCACTGAATTAATGAAAGATCCATGATTTCCTAGGAACTTTAGGAACTTTCCTAGGAACCTAGGAATTTTATCCATTGGTGCTGGCTGATGGAGTGCCTGTGTTTTCTTCATATTAATTGTTAGGCCAAAATTAGCATAAGCAGCAGAGAATCGAACCATATTTTGCTGTGTCTCAGCTTCAGAGGCTGCATTGAGTGCACAATCATCTGCAAACAGAAAATCATGCCCCAACACTCCCTCCACTTTGGTCCTGGCTTGTAGCCTTTTCAAATTGAAGAATTCACCATCAATGCAATAGCTGATTCTGATGCTGAGTTTGTCTTCATTGAAGGCATTTGACAACATGGCTGAAAACATCATGCTAAAAAGCAGAGGAGCAAGCACATAGCCTTGTTTCACTCCATTGTTGACTGGGAGAGCATGAGAATCATGCATTCCAGAACCCAGGCAAAGCATTCCATTGTGAAATTGATGTACAATGCTGATGAACTTCTCTGGGCAACCAAATTTTGACCTAATTTTCCATAAACCCTCATGACTGACAGTATTAGAGGGGATAGCTTAGTAGGTGAAACCAGAGAGTTGCCTGAGGCTCAGAGAGATTAAATGACTTGCCAGATAAGTATCAGAGATGGGATCTAACTAGGAGTGCAACACTATATTCCTTAGGACAAGCTAACTTTCATGCCACTGAATAAAATGCTCAAAGAGCCAGATCTTGACTAATCTTTTCATCAGATGAATCCAATATAACACTTCTTTTTTTTTAATTGAGAAAATCATACTTTATTTTGTAGTCAGAGTTCATCAGTTCATGCTCTGGAGATGGAGAACAATTTTCATCATGAGTCCTTTGCAATTGTCTTAGATCATCTTATTGATCAGAGTAGCTAAGTCTTTCATTATCATATTGCTCTTATTGTGTACAATGATCTCCTAGTTATTTAAAAATTTTTTTTTAAACATTTTTATTTAAAGTTTTGAGCTCCAAATTCTATCCCTCCCTCCCTCCACTCCCCTCTTCCTGAGATGGTAAGCAATCAGATATTGGTTATACATGTGCAATTATGTAAAACATTTTCATATCAGTCATTTTGTAAAAGAAGACTCAATAAAAGAAGAAAATGAAAGAAAGTAAAAAACAGCATGCTTCAGTCTCTATTCAATCAATATCAGTTCTTTCTCTGGAGGCAGAGAGTATGCTTCATCATTAGTCCTTTGGGATTGTCTTGGATCATTGTATGGCTGAGAATAGCTAAGTCATTCACAATTCTTTATCAAGCAATATTGCTGTTACTGTGTACAATGTTCTCTTGGTTCTGTTCACTTTACTATGCATCAGTTCATGTAAGTCTTTCCAGGTTTTTGTTAAATCGTCCTGCTTGTCATTTCTTACGGTATAATAATATTCCATTACAATCATTTGCCACAGCTTGTTTATCTGTTTCCCAATTGGTAGGCACCTTTTTGATTTCCAATTCTTAGCCACCACAAAAAGAGCTGCTATAAATATTTCTGTATAAATAGGTCATTTTTCCTTTTTTGGGATGTCTTTGGGATATAGACCTAATATTGGAATTGCTGGATCAAAGCATGCGCACAGTTTTATGGCTCTTTGGGCACAGTTCCACATTGCTCTCCAGAATGGTTGGGTCAGTTTACAACTCCACCAACATTACTGTCCCAGTTTTCCCACATCCCTTCTAACATCCAACAATTTCCTTTTTTTGTCATATTAGCCACTCTAATAGGTATGAGGTGGTACCTCAGAGTTGTTTTAATTTGCGTTTCTCTGATCAATGGTGATTTAGAGCATTTTTTCATGTAACTATAGATAGCTTTGATTTCTTTGTCTGAAAACTGCCCGTTCATATCCTTTGACTGTTTATCAACTGGGGAATGGCACTTATTTTTATAAATTAGACTCAGTTCTCTATATATTTGAGAAATGAGGCCTTTATCAGAGATATTTGTTGTAAAATTTACCCCCATTTTTCTGTTTTCATTACAATTTTAGTTGCATTGGTTTTGTTTGTACAAAAGCTTTTTGTTTTATATAATCAAAATTATCTTTTATATCTTGTAATGCTCTCTATCTTCTTTGGCTCTAAATTCTTCCCTTATCCATAAATATGACTACTCTTTTAATTTGCTTATGGTATCACCCTTTGTGTCTAAATCACATACCCATTTTGACCTTACTTTTATATATGGTATGAGATACTGATCTATACATAGTTTCCACCATACTGTTTTCCAGTTTTCCCAGCAATTTTTGTCAAATAATGAGTTTTTGTTCCAAAAGCTTGTATCTTTGAGTTTATCACATACTAAATTACTGTGGTCATTTATTATAATGTAATTTGTACCTAATCTATTCCACTGATCAACCACTCTATTTCTTAGCCAGTATCAGATTATTTTGATAATTGATACTTTATAATCTAGCTTGAGATCTGGTATGGCTAGACCACCTTCTTTTGCATTTTTTTTCATTGATTCCCTTGATATCCTTGAGCTTTTGTTCTTCCAGATAAATTTTCTTGATATTTTTTTCTAGCTCTATAGTATAATTTTTTGATAATTTGATTGGTGTGGCATTAAACAAATAGATTAATTTTGGTAGAATTGACATTTTTATTATATTGGCTCAGTCTCCCCATAAGCAATAAATATTTTTCCAGTTGTTCAGATCTGACTTTATTTGTGTGAAAAGTGAAAAGTGTTTTATAGTTGTGTTCATATATTTCTTGGGTTAGTCTTGGCAGGTAGACTCCTTCTAAATGGCATTTGTGGACTCATACTTGGCCTTTCCCCATCACTTACACGTATATCTCTCTGTCTATCATATCCCCATCTAGATTGTAAACTAGATTTGTAGTTTCATGTACAATCATCTTCTTCCCCCTGCCCTTGTTTTATTTCTTAAGTTCAGAATAAATAAATAAAAATTAAAAAAAAAACCAAACAAACCTCTGTGAGGGTAGGGACCATGAATTATCTAAATTTGGTATCTCTGGAAATGAATTTTAAATGTATCCCATTTAATTAGACTACATGACTATTTTTGGGAGGGGCAGGTAATGAACACTTAATCTCATAAACATAAGGAACTCCTTCCAGTGAGAAAATTCCTTCCATTAGAGCATATCTGTACTTGCTTTGAACCTTCTTGTCTTATAGAGTTGCCTGAAGCATTGAAAAGTAGAATGATTTACCCAGTGTCATTCAGGCAGTACAAGCCCAGCATGTAACAGTGCTAAGTACATGACTTCCAATGTCTCTTCCAATGCTAAAGGCTCTATGATTTTTCTGTGTGAAAGTCATCATTGGTGGGATAAGTTCTTTTAAGTTATTATTTTTAAAATGTATGGCCAAAAGAACAAGGCACCTTAGTGTAATGCTATCAGTATACCTAAATTCTACCTGTGTAATAATAATAATAATAATAATAATAACAATAACAATTACTAGCATTTATACACAGCATTTTAAGGTTTGCAAAGCACTTCACCTTTGTTATCTCACGTGATCCTCACAACCCTATAAGGTAGCTGCTATGTTGTTTTGTTGTTGTTTAGTCATTTTTTGTCATGTCCTATTCTTTGTGACCCATTATGGGATTTCCTTGGCAAAGATGCTGGAGTGGTTTGCCATTTCCTTCCCTAGCTTATCTTACAGATGTGCAAACTGAGGCAAAAAGACTTTGATGACTTGCCCAGGGTCACACAGCTAGTAAGTGTCTAAGACCAGATTTGAACTCAGGAAAAGGAATCTTCCTGACTCCAGGCCTGGCACTCTATCTACTGCACTATCTAGCTTCCCATAGGGACTATGATCTTGGGCTACTTGCTTCACATCTCTGGTTTTTTTATCTGTAGAATGGGAGAAATTGGATTACATCATTGCTAAATTTCTTCTAGGTCTTAAATGCTATGACCACTCATGTCAAACCTTATACAAAGACAATAAAGATGTGTTTCTACAGGAAATAAAGATAATTTCCTTCTTCCTTTTGTTACGTAGCAGGTGAAAGAAGCAATGACTGAGGAAATAAAGGTTTAATCTTCTGAGTATATCGATTTATTAAGCAATGCATGCCAATTGCCTAACAAAGTGGGACTAGACTCCTTCCTCTGCTTTGGGATGACCCCTGAATACAGGGGGGAGGCAGACTTTAATACATTAAAAACAATTAATAAGAAAGGACCAATTAATTAATAGGAAACAATACATTAGGTAATCTGATTTCTACTTGGATGAAAGATTAGGTACTTTCCAAGTTGGGAGGGGGAGAGTGAACAGGTACAATTCCTTAAAATCAGAAAAGGAGGTGTCCCACTCCCCAAAGTGTCTGTAAACAATCAAAGGAACATGGAAACAATTGATCAGTGTAGGGTCAGTTTTTAGAAAAGGCATATGGGTTGCTTGAGATATATAACTGTGAGAACCCCTTGCATCAGTCTTTGGATCTGAGTTTCTGGTGAGCATAATCTAGGTCCTTAGTTAAGGGTCTATAGGCAGCAGATAAGGGTAGTCCAGCTTTCCAGTCATGCAGGGGTGGGTTCAAAAAGTACAATAAGGTTTTCTCCCAGTTCCCGCAGTTGAATAACGTTTTCTCACAAGACAGAAATTGGACTAGACCCATAATTGAATAGAAAGGTAACTGAGCTGGCTCCAGAATTAAGTCTCAAGATGGGGTCATTGTGGTTCACTCAATTCCCACGATTAACCATTTGCTGTCCTAATCACCTCAATTCCCTCAGTCAGGAACTAAAGAGCTAACACTGCATCTGAAATAACTGGAGCTGAGTGGGAGTGTTTCTGTACCAGGTTCCAGATGTGTTGTGAGCTAAATGTTGAATGTCTTCAACTCATGCTCAAGAGGCAGTTTCCTGACCCCCTCTGGAGAAAACACTGGTCTGTACCTTGATGCTTCCTCTCTTCAGTCTGCCTTCTTGGAAAGAAGAATTGAGTTTCCTATTACCAGCCTATGAGTTTTTTTCCCTTAAAAAGTCCTTTGTGAAGATTTAGAAACCTTACCTTTTTTCTTTTCCTTCCCCTCTTCTCCTTCTCTTCTCTTTCCTTCCACTCTCATCTCCTCTCCTTTTTGCTTATCTCCCCTCCAACAATTTCTTTAAAGGTGATGTTATAGTTGAAGCTATGCTTATTTTTGGTTTTTGTTCCTAGCTTCACTAGCTCCTTTCAGTGCTCAACTCAAATCCCACCTTTTAGAAAAAGCCTTTCTTGGGTTTTCCCTCACCCCTTACCTAACCATTTCTAGGACCTTCCCTTCCAATATTCCCTTCTTTCTGCTGTGTATATTTGTATGAACATAGTTGTTTGCATATTGCTTCCCCCATTAGAATGTGAGCTCCTTGAGGTCAGGGATTGTTTTTGTTTTTCTTTGTCTCTCTCATTATTTGGCATTTAAATGCTTATTTACTCACTTTCTATTCATGTAGTTTAATTCTGAAGGAAAAAAAAGAAGATAGAACATAAAGTCTGTGTGGAGGGAATGTTTGTCCCTACTAAGTGAAGTCTCACTTATTAACATGAAATTCTCACCTACTTGCAATGCATTTGCACTGTTAAAATCAGATTTTATACACATTCAGTCTTCTTAGTTTTCAAATTTTAATGAAGCCATTAAATTGGATTTTTTCAAATACAAGTACAATATAATGATAGAAATGGAAATAATTGTCTACCTGTTCATTTGAGAGTAAGAGTATAATTTTATTTGATGTGAAGCAGTACAATATATTGAAAAGAGAAATGTACTTGGAGTTAAAAAACCTGGGTTGAAGTTCTTACTCTACTTACTAGCTGTGTGACCTGGGGGGATGGGAGAGAGGAGCAGGGAATAAACATTTATTAAGTACCTACTATGTTCCAGGCACTGTGCTAAGCACTTTACACATATTATCTCATTTGATCCTCACAACAACCCTGGAGGTAGGTACAGTTATTATCTTTGTTTAACAGTTGAAAAACTGAGGCAAAGAGATTACATGATTTGTCCAGAGTTACACAGCTAGTAAATGTCTGATACCTCATTTAAATTCATATCTTTCTGATTCTAGGCCCAGTGATTACTTAGCTGCCTAGAACGTTTCAGAGCCTCAGTTTTCCTCTCTTTAAAACTGGTGTACTAATACGTGTTCTACCCTTCTAATTGAGATTTTGGAAAGAAAGCATTTTGTCAATAATGGAGTACTTAGGAAGACAGGATAGGGATTGGGGTCAGGCCTGGCTCAGGCATCAAGCTGCATCGTGGGATATGACTTAAGCCTTGGCTGCTTGGGTCAATGATATCCTAAGGACAGCTTTGTAGCATTTAAAGGAAAAACAAAGACAAAAACAAAACAAAACACAGCCTAATCCACATGGTAGGGGGAAATCTGAAAGACAGTGATCCAATCTTATCAATATAGTGGAAAAGGCATTTTCTCTGGTTAGAATACCTGACTTCAAATCTTGCTGTTTCTACTTACTGTCTGTATGACCTTGGAGAGGTCACTTAACTTTCCTTGGGTTTCAGTTTCTACATTTTCAAAATGAGGGATTGGATTAGAGGGTCTCTGAATATTTTCCACTATCAATCTATGGTCATTTATAGAGGAATTATCACCATTATTATTATGTGTAAAAAGAGAGTCAGATTGGCAGCAAGGGCTGGCCTTGGAGTTAAAAAAAAAAGTTGTGTTCAAGTGAGGCTCTAAGACTGTGAGTTTTAGACAAATTGCCTATCTACATCAGTGAAGAAACTTTCCACCCTAGAAGAATCTCATATTGGAAAAAAAAAAATCACAGTTCTGGATCCCTTGCCACGCCAATAAAATTGAATTGAAAAATTATAATTATAATGTAATTATACAACCATGTATATTATAATCATAGGATAATTATAATTCTAATGTTAAAAAATCCAAAATCTGGTTCAAGGAACAATGACTAAGCAACAACAACAACAACAACAACAAAATAACAGAAAATCAACTCAATTCTATTTGTTTTAAGTGAGACCACATGGTAAGACCTTATGTAAAGGGCAAGAGACCAAAGTGGGCAGATGGTACTTACGGACTAAGCATAAAATCTAAAATCATGCACGTGTCATCTGCAGATGTAGAAACTGGCCCCAGTAGAATATTTTCTTTGCAGATGCAGTGGATACCATCAGCTCTCCTTCACACTTACAAGCTACAAAGGCTTTTACAAACAAACAGAATCACACTTTGGAAGAGGCAGTACAGATGTGAAATGACCTGAACTTCTGATACAAACAAGTTTATTATCGGGCCTGCTGTGATATTGGTGTTTGCAGGTCATGGACTCTGAGTAAGGAAACAGGGCTAGAATAGTAACATTAAGCCTAGGAAAATAAGGTGGGGAGGGGGAAGAGTGATAGTAGAAAACCCCGAAACTGGCGCATCCCTAGAGATTATCCATTTGGAATTTATCCTTACTTTATAGACTAATAAAAACAAAACAAGTCAGAAGTGACATTTGTCTAAGATCAGTAAGCAGGAATTAGATTTTCTAATATAATCTGGCATTCAGTTAAGCTTGGGGTTCTTTTCATATTCCTTTTTTGAAATATTAAAAATATTCAATATTCAAATGTACTGGCTGCGCCGACCTTCTGCCGGCCGCGCTGTACCCTCTCCTCCTATAAGGAGCAGGCTACCAGAGTCATACTCACTTCTGAGTCTTCGGTCCTCAGTCGGATAAACACACAGAGACGAGCCATCGGGAGGCACCAACACCAGAGCTTTATTCAGAGGCCATCACAGCAAGCCATCATAGCAAGCCCAAGCAGCAAGGCCAGAGCAACAGAGCAGGAGCCAGGAGAGAGCGTGATCTGACCACGCTTGTTCCTAAATACCTACCTAGCCCCTCCTCCCCAGCCCGCTTACTAGCCAATGATTGTAGGGTCAGATACCGGAAGGGGCTGTCTGAGTTTAGCACACCAAGGGGAGGGAGTGACGTAGGAGGCTAGGACCGGATACAGGGAGGAGGCATCTGGAATTAATGCATAGACAGAGTATGTGACCTAGGAAGTCAGACTCAGATACTGGGAGGAGGGGTCTAGGGTCAGTGCTACACAAAGGGACCCAGGAAGTCAGGAAGGTCACAAGATGGAGGCGTCTGGGGATGACGTAGCATATAGGGAGGGGAGGAAGCAAAGGGAACTCAGTCCTCTGCCATCCCACTCCCACGTGGCACCGCCCCTTGCCTCAGGAGCACAAGCTCCGCTACTTCCTTGTACCCAGCTTATCTCACAGAGCACTGCCCATTGCCTCAGGACTTCTCCATATCCAGCCCATCCCAATTCACCACGACTCCGCCTACCACAGCCCCTGCCTCGACTTCCAAATACCCAGATCTTACCCTACTCTTGCTACAGCGCCCAACCTAGTAGCTGCCAACATCAGACAGTCCCTCACATTCAAATATCAAAATTGGGAGGGACAATGACTTTTTTAATGTCATCATCACTCAAGACACCTAGCACATCATAGATGACCTGAAAAGGAGGGTGGTTTCTTATCCTTAATAGAGATAAGATTAAGAAAACTTAACCTTTGTATCAATATACAGGAAACATTAATCAACTACTCCTTTTTGGTCTCCTTTGTTGGTTCTTTATCCAACTCGACACACTCACCAGAGGTGCCCCCGCTCTTTTTTTTTACTCTAATTTATCTTGGTGATTGGGGCAGCTGGGTGGCATAGTGGATGGAGCACTGACCTTGGAATCAGAAAGACTCATTTTCCTGAGTTCAAATATGGCTTCAGACCCTTATTAGCTGTGTGACTCTGGACAAGTCACTTAACTCTGTCCCAGTTCCTCATCTGTAAAATGAACTGGAGAAGGAAATGGCAAACCACTCCAGTATCTTTGCCAACAAAACCCCAAATGGGGTCACGAAGAGTCAGACATGACTGAACATCATCATCAATCTTGGTGGTCTTATCAGATTCCAAGGATTCTATTCTCATTCTCTATGCTGATGATTCCCAGATCTATATATCTAGCCCTACTCTCTCTGTTGACCTATAGTTACAAATCTCCAATGGACTTTTAGATAATATGGAACCAGATGTCTCATCTCAAACTCAACATATCAAAAGAAACTAATTATCTTTCCTTCCAAATTCTCCCTCCCCTTGATCACTATTACTATTAAAGTCCCCATCATCCTCCCAGACATTCAGGCCCCTGACCTGGTTGGTCTTACTTTGTGCCCCCAGTGGGTTTCTTGGTACCTGGTAGATACTAAGCACTTGATGTTTGCAGTACTTGCTATCTGTCTGATTAAAAGAACCAGAGGAGGTCTCCAATGTGTTGGGTTGGACCTTTGCAGGGGATTTATGGAAAGACATGGTCAAGAACAGTGCAGGATAAAAAGGTATGGATGGGTTGTGATCAATTGAGGGTTGGTTGAATTTTTTTTTCTTCTTTTGAGGAAGTATCCACTTTGATGATATCATAGATTCATTACTGTGCTATAATCAATAAACATTTTTTAAGCATCTCGTATATTCTAAGAACTGTACTAGGCACTGGAAATATAAAGACAAAAATGAAACAGTCCTTGCCCTCAAGAAGCTTACATTCAATTATCAGAAGAGACATGTAACCCAATAAATATTTATTAAGTGTCTACTCTAGTCCAGGGACATGCTAAGTGCTGGGGATACAATTAATAAAAAGACAGTCCCTGCCCTCGAGAAGCCTACAATTTAAAGGGGGAGGCAGCCCAGAAAAGGAGCCAGGAAAGTGGGGTGGGGTGGGGAATGGGATGCCAGGTGGTGTCCCAGTGAGTTGAAATTAGGCAGGTAGCAGTTGCAAAGTAGAGTGACCTTGAGAGTCTAGTTCCTGCCTTCTGTGAAGGAAGGCATTGGGACGAGTTTTGTATTCTCCCCTTAGCCCTCCAGTCGGAGGACAGAGAGACTGAGGGAGCTGGGGTCAATCAAGGATTGAGTTAGTAGCTTGGTGGTGAGTTTAGAAGTGATAAGCTTATCCTTGTGGGGTGGAGACATGGGGGTAGGGAATCTTGTTCCTTGGAGTTGAAATTAAGCAGGGCAGGAGGTACAGAGTGGAGTAACAATGTACCAGTAACAAGCAGAAGAACTCACATTAAATGGTGCTTTAAGGTTTGCAAAACACATCACTCGATTTATCTCCTTTAAGCTTATCCACAGAGGTCCCCACCCACCCCAGTCTCAGTGCTGTTTAAGCCTTAATAGCATAAAGCTGCCCTGAGACTTTGGGGACCTACTGTATAAGTATGAACAAAATACATACCAAATAAATGCAAGGCAGTTTTAGAGGGGTCAAGGCATGAGCAGATGAAGGGATCAGGAGAGGCTTAATGCAGAAGGTGAAGCCTGTACTGATCTTTGAAAGAAATGAAAGCCTCTAAGCAGTAGAGGGGAAGGAGTGTGTTCAGGCCTTGGAATATATGGTGTGTACAAAGTCAGAGAGAGAGGAGACAGTGATTTTTGTGAGGATCAACAAAGTCAGTTTAGCTTGATCTAACATTGTAGGTACTCAGCAAACATTTGTTTAAGGAAAGACTTGAGGAAGGCAGGTAAGGAGAGAGAAAGGGAGGGAGAAAAGAAGGCGTTTATTGTTAATGTATATAAATGATTCTTTAATTTGATTGACTAATTGATATCTTCTTTTAATGGGGTTTGAAATGATTCCTTAGCTCTGGCTATCACACAGTACACCCTGGGCTAATTTAAACTCTCTTTGATCTTTCCTAGGTAGGGAGTGATTCTAATAATAAAGTTCTTATTCCAAACAATAATAACACAGGTATCCAAAGTGATCAAACACTGAGGGTGAATAGGGTGCCACATACCTGATTTTAGTCATTCTGTGTATTTGTTTTCATGTTCTTGCTCAATCAGGGGGATTACTTGTTTGTAGCTTTCTCTTTATAGAGAATAAGAGATCTGAACCACAACAAAAATTTTTTTATTTTAAAAAGGAAGGAAATAACTTCATGTGGTGTCCCATTAATTATCACAGTGGTAACTCTGCAGCTCTTGTGAATGTCATAGAAGTGCTAAATGGCCACAAGGTGATATGAGGGAAGCTATCTTTTTCTCCCCTGGATTTATCTCTGATGTCTACAATTGAGAATCTTCAGTCAGCTCAAAGCCGAGTCTGTTCCTCTATTGTTAGGGACCAGTTCTGTTTCTTCCTAATCTTGGGCAAGTCCTGGGACTTTATTCAGCTCATTTAGGTTAGAACAGGCTCTTACTTAGCCCTGGCCTGGAAGATACCAACTGGTACCTCCATATGCCGTGGATCTTCCAACAAGGCAACAAGAAGTTACCTGTGGCCAGTCTAGACCTGTAAGAGTCACTATGGGATGACTCTGTTTTCCTTGGGCAGAGTTGGAACTGGAGGCAATGGAGGGAAAGGACAAGGGAAAATATGATTGGTTATGTGAATTATTTTTAATGTGAAGTTACCATGTACTATCTGCAATAGAAGCTTCTACTTTCTATTATGACCTTATGGTAAAATGGAAAGACTTGAAGGCAAAAAAGATGATTAGTGGAAAGACTGATGAAATTATGTTTTTCATGGTCTGGTGTGCTCAGGCCTTACCCAGAGTCTTCCTACAAGTAAATAATTATAACAATTATAGCTATCTAGCAGTGAAATGGGCTACCTTTGGAGGTTCTCTCTTTCAGTAGAAGTCTTCTGACAATAACCACTTGTTGGAGACTTTGTATAAGTATGGGTCAGTTTATACACCTTATTTTTTTCTTATTGTTCTACCATTTATATCTATGGGTGCTTTTCATAGAATAATCTGTATGTGTTAGCCTGATGTTAGACCAGAAGTAAGAAGAAAGACCTGGGTTTGAAGCTTGGTTCTGCTACTAACAGGCTGTGTGACCTTGGGTGAGTTTCTTAATCACTCTTGTTTTTAAATTTCTCATCTGTACCTTTCCTACTATCTTGTACGTTTGTTGTAAGAATGAAAAAAGAATGTGCATAAGAGAGTTTTGCAAAATATAAAGCACAATACAAATGTAAGATCATTATTGTTCACATTAATGAAAGCAGGACTTGTGATTTTCAGTAAAGATATGGGAACTTTGATTTCACAGTTTTCTTTTCCATGTGTCTATGTTATTTCTCCAATTGGATTTTAAGCTCCTTTGGGGCAAGGATTTCACTATTCTTATACATATCTCTACCATATAGCACATAGGCTTAATAAATATCAATTGGTGGTACATAAAATTGAAATCTCAACTTCTGGGATTAGCCCACTTAAAATATGTGCTGCCCGTGATCAAGTTCATTTGAAACATTGGAAAATTACAAAGAACTTTTCCTTTTTGGAGCATAGACTATGTAGCATGTTAATGTATAAATCATATGTAGGGGCAGGGAAGTACCTAAAATTTATCCTATTTGAGGGACTGACTGCCTGTATATTTGGTAGACCTTCCCACCTAAAATATGTTTGCATTGAAAGTCAGCAAGATAGAAAAGTATTGCTTTCTTCATTTCACACTATATTAGTAACATCAGAAAAAGGATCACTCATGAAATTATCTGTTGCTAGACTCCTGAAGGGCAAACCATGTGGCTATTTAGCAATCTCATTTTTATTTGTTCAGCGGTTTCCCAAAGTGAACAAGATATTGCCCTCAATAGGGGTGGTAAAGCAATTTATTTAGCTGCTTGTCAGAAGAAACTATCTTTAATACTGCGAACGCAGAGGCTTTTGAGATATATAGCTGTCACAATTACCCAGTGAATGCCATTCTTGTAATCATTGGAAAGTAAATCAATGACAGGCAAGAAAGTCCAATAGCATGTTCATAAATGCTTAAAATGGCTTCAGGAACAGATTGAACTAGACTATTGCTTTTTCTTTATAATTGATTGAGGAACTGTTTTCCTTTTAATTCCTCTTATTTTAGAGAGATTTTATAAAGTACTGGAAATGGTGGCTCTGAATTCTACATTACAACATTGAAATTTACTTAATGAAATATGTATGCATGCATGTATATATATATATATAAAGAGAGAGAGAGAGAGAGAGAGAGAGATAGAGAGAGAGAGAGGGAGTTTGAACTTATTATTTTATAGCTATTACTTTCAGTTCAGGGATCATACTTTCAAAACATTTCTCTGCCCCATCTCACTTCTTTGTATCCAGTGACCCCCATAGTCAGTGCTTCCTTTTATGTAACTAAAGATGGTCTCACACCAAGCTTCTGAAAAACCTCTGTCAGGGTTGATATTGCATGTAAAAGTAAGTATTCCACAAAATTGAGCTGCAAGTATAGAAAAGTAGGCTGCCTGAAATGCTGACAAAAATTACTTATGTACTCACCTGGCCTACAGGTGACCAGGAATGCTGAGTCTGTGGCTTTATGAGGTCTTTCTCTCTCATCTGCTATTTTGACCTTCTAAGTCAGCCATACTAACAAGATCATCTGTGTAGCAAATTAGTCTTGTCTTGAAAAGCCTAATGTCCACAATACTTTCTGATTTCCTCCCAACTCCCTAAGACACACAAGGAATTCCAAAGTTACCAACTCCCTCAAGGGATTAGAAAATGTGAAGCAGGAAATTGAATGTGTTAAGTCGATCAACAGATGTGGTCTATCTCACCTTTCTCTTTGAAAGCAAATAGGATTTTCAGATTTACAGAATCTTTGGACTGGAGATGAGAGGTATTTTGACTTTCTTTTTTCAGATTGCATTTCCATTCTTTCTATCTTTCTGGCCTGTGCTTCAAAAAGGTTTATTCACTGCTGCCTTTATTTGTTGGTTTTTGTTATCTAACTCCATGGAAACTGGCTTCTTCCTGGACTCCCAGCACCTGCTGTCAGGTTTTAAACAGTTTTCTCCTCTTTGTTGTTGAATCCTATTTTGGGGTCTCTCCCCACTCTACCTATATACCCTTACCCCAATAGATCACCCTTGGTAGTTGCTGCTGCCTTTGCTGGTTAGGTTCAGTCCTGCTGCTGGCCTATGGATAACCCAGCTGACATTCAGACAGCCTCCAGGAGTCAGCACCTGAATGTACATAGGACCACTTTTCACACAATGCCTCAGTGGGAGTGCCTGTATCTGATAAAGAAACTACAGAAGGTGATGCCAAAGTGAAGTAATTTCTTTTTAAAGGCCTTTAGATAATGACTTTTTGTTGACATGGTTTGTTTAATCCTTTGAATAGAAGAAGCTTCCCCGGTAGTTTTTCTTAAGAAGAATTGGAATTGGGATGGGAAAGGGAGGGGAAGGAGGAGATTGAGGAGATCAGATTTATTCCTTGTTGGATTTCTTTCTCTCTGAATGATAATGCTAGGTAGTCCATTTAGAAAGGCATTATTTAAACCAGCATTTCTTTCAGTGCAGTGACCTGTATTTGAAACTTGCCGAAAGCAAAACAAAAACATATGTTTTGCTGAGTACTGCTATTTTGAAAAGAGGATTATAGTGCAAGAAATTTGTGGCACTCAGAAATATGAAATCAAAAATGTAGATGAAATGTTTCTGGTTTGTAAGTTAATTAGAAGAAGCTGGCATAGACGATTTATTTGTGTTTCATCTGCTTTGACACTCTTGGGGTCAGTACTGTTCCTCTTTTAGCCAATTGAAAAGTCCAAATATTTAGTGCCAACAGTTGTTTAATTTAGTGCTATGTGAATTCAAGCATTGAGTACATCCAACTACTCCTACTGAGATTTTAGTTAATTTGCAAGGTGAATGCTCATTTAAAGAGAGCCTGGAGGCAGGGCTGGCTCCAGGCAACATTAACAGAATAGTAGCTTACATCACTGGAAAAAGATAGCAGGGAGTAATGGATCTAGATTGCCAACCTTACAGTCTGAAAGAACCAGGTTTGAATTTTGCTTTGACCCATGGTAGCTGAATAACCCTGAGCAAGTCACTTTACTTCTCACTGGTCTAGGCACCTCACTAAGACTAAAATGATAACAGAGTTGCTGTTTCACATTGGTGGAGGGAGTTGACAGAGCCAGACCAAAAAAGAGACTTTTACAGAACATCTTAAGATTTATAAAATATTTTCACAATAACTAAGTTAAGATAGGTATCACATTTTAATTTTACAGGCGAGAAAATGGAAGCTCAAAGACATAAAGTAACAGGGATGAGAAGAACCAGAATCATTCAGTCAATTTAGCAAGCAATTATTAAGCACTTACTGTGTACCAAGCACTGTGCTGTGCACTGAGGATACAGATAAAAGCAAAAACATGAACCTTGCCCTCAAGGAACTCACACTGTAATGGAGAAGTAGAACTTAGGTCTACTGAAGCTAGTTCCATTGTCCTTCCAATGGCACCACTCTCTTTCCAAAAAAGCAGGTGGTATTTGTCTATGTGTCATTCCTCATAGCTTCACAGTTCCCAGCTTCTCAACTTTAACTTCTCTGGCACCCCTTGTTTTTTACTTGTTTTACACCCTCCTTGACCTTATCTACTTTGAATCTTATTAAAGCATTTATTAAACAACTACAGCATGCCAAGCACTATGGCTTATCTGGGGATACAAATAAAAAGAATGACAGAATCTCTATATCAAGGAGCTTACATTCTGATGAGCAAGACAACAAGGATGCATGTAAGTTATACAGTATAAATAGAAAGAGAAAAAATGTAAGATTATTACATAAAAGGTGGTTAGGGAGGTAGGGCCCTAGCAGTTGGAAATAATAGGAAAGATTTTATGTCAAAAGTGGTATACTTGGGCTCCAACTTAAAGGAAGAGAGGGATTCTGGGAGTCAGAGGGTATTCTGGGAATCAGAGGGGACTAAGGAATGCACTGCAAGGCATGGGGAATAATTAGTTCAGAGGCCCAGAGATGGGAGATAGAGGGATACATGTGAGGAATGAATGGAAAGAAAGTCAATTTGGTGGTACCACTGAGGATAAGAATGGGAATAACATTTAATGGAATTGAAAAGAGAGATTGGGGCCAAGTTATGAAGGTCTTTAAAAGCTAAGCAAAGGAACTGATATTTAGTAAGGAGCCATTGGAGTTGACTGAGAAGGGGATGATGTGGTCAGTTCTGAGCTTAAGGAAAATCACTTTGGCAGCTGTGGGAAGGATAGTCTGGAATGAGGAGCTCCTTGAGGCTGGAACACTAAGCAGGAGACATTTCAAGAGGTGATTTCAAGAGGATGCTGAACTAAAGTTGTGACTGGGTGAATGAGAGAAGTAGTTGAATGACACCATCCAATAAAATACATGTATTTTAGCATGATACTTTCATAGGATGCAGGATACTGTAGTAGGAAAAAGTATTGGGCAACAAGTACATTGGAAAGGGTATGAATCAAGAATTAGGAAAATCTGGATTGTAGTCCCAGTCCTGCTACTCATTAACTGAATCACCTGGTACAAGTCATTAGGTTTCAGTATCCTCTTCTATAAAATGAGAAGGTTGAACTTAATATCATCCAATGTTTGTTCCAGCCCTAAATTTTCATGTTTCTATTACTGAGACTCAGAAAATTTGAGTTCTACTCTTGATTCTGCCAATTTCTATCTGTTTGACTTTCAGCAAGTCATTTGACTTCTCTGGGCTCCTAAAACAAGGGAATTGTGGGAGATAATCCTAAATGGTCGAATTAGAATTCAAGACTCTGTGACTCTTAGTCCACTGTTCCATTAGCATACCAGCTAGTTGGTTTCAGTTTATAGTCAACTCTTAAGCACAGTTCCTGGCAAATAATAGGTGCTTAATTCATTTTTATTGAATTGAAAGAGAAGTGGCAGAATCATGCAGCTTTGTTTACCATAATGAAGAAGTTTTGAACTCTTTTAATGGTTTATTTTTTCCAATTACATGTAAAACTAATTTTTAATATTTTTTTTTTAAAAATTCAAGTTCCAAATTCTTTCCCTCCTTCCCTGTACTCCCCCCTCATTGAAAAGACAATTTGCTGTAGGTTATATATGTGCAGTCATGTAAAACATTTCCATATTAATCATGTTGTAAAAGACAAAAAAAAAATCCCAAGAAAAATAAAGAAAGTTAAAAAAAAAGTATGCTTCAATCTGCATTCAAACTCTGTCAATTCTGTCTGTGGAGGTGCATAGCATTTTTCATCATAAGTCCTTCAGAATTTCTTGGATCATTGTATTGCTGAGAATGCCTAAGTCATTCACAGTTGGTCACTGTACATTGTTCTCCTGGTTCTGCTCACCTCACTTTACATCAGTTCATCTAAGCCTTTCCAGCTTTTTCTGAAAGTGTCCTGCTTGTCTTTTCTTATAGCACAATAGTATTTCATCACAATCACATACCACAACTCATTCAACAATTCCCAAATTGATGGGTATCTCCTTAACTTCTAATTCTTTGCCTCTACAAAAAGAGTTGCTACAAATATTTTTGTACATATAGGTTCTCCTCCCACCTTTTTAAAAAAATCTATTTGGGATACAGACCTAGTAGTGGTATTGCTGGGTCAAAGGATATGTGTGGTTTTATAACCCTTTGGGTATAGTTTCAAATTGCTCTCCATCATGGTTGGATCAATTCACAATTCCACCAACAGTACATCACTGTCCCAATTTTTTTCCACATCCTCTCCAATGTTTACCATTTTCCTTTTCTGTCATATTAGCCAATCTGATAGGGGTGAGGTAATACCTCAGAGTTGTTTTACTTTACATTTTTCTGATCAATAGTGAGTTAGAGCATTTTTTCATATGACTATAGATAACTTTGATATCTTCATTTGAAAACTGGCTGTTCATATCCTTTGACCATTTATCAATTGGAGAATGACTCATATTTTTATAAATTTGATTCACTTCTTTATATATTTGAAAAATGAAGCCTGACTTTGTTGGTAATATATATCAGGCCTGCACAACCTGCGGCCTGCCAAAGAATTTTGGGCGGCCCACAAATGGGCCTGATATATAGAAATATTAATGATTTATGTGTGTTTATTTTAAATCCTGTAACTTTGCTAAAGTCATTAATTATTTCAACTAGTTTTTTAGTTGATTCTCTAGAATCCTTCAAGTATACCATCATATCATTTGCGAAGAGTGATTGTTTTATTTCCTTCAATTCCTTTCTCTTCTCTTATTTTTTTCATTCTTTTAAATTTTGTTTTGTTGTTTCTTGATGTCTCATGGCTTCCAGTTACCCAATTCTAATTTTTTTTTGTGTTTTTTTAGTGAGGCAATCAGGGTTAAGTGACTTGCCCAAGGTCACACAGCTAGTACATGTCAAGTGTTTGGTCTGAGGCCGGATTTGAACTCAGGTCCTCCTGACTTCATGGCTGGTGCACCACCTAGCTGCCCCCCAATTCTAATTTTTAAGAACAACTTTCTTCATTTATCATTTTAACCTCCTTTTCCATTTGGTCAATTCTTCTTTTTTAAGGAGTTGCTTTCTTCAGTGAATTTTTGTAATTTTTGGATATCTTTTTCCATTTGGTCAATTCTGCTCTTTGAAAAATTCTTCTCTTCAGTAGATTTTTGTGCCTCTTTTACCATTTGGCCTACTCTATTTTTTTAAGGTGTTATTTTCATCTTATATCACTTTTGTTTTTCCCTCAATTTTTCTTTTACCTCTCTTATTTGATTTTTAAAATCCTTTTTGAGCTCTTCCAGGAGTTCTTTTTGGGCCTGAGACCAATTCACATTTTTCTGTGAGGCTTTGGATGTGGCTGTTTTAACTTTGTTTTCTTCTTCTGAATTTGTGTTTTGCGCTTCCTTGTGATCATGGTAACTTTTTATGTTCAGGTTTTGTCTGTTTGTTTGTTTTTTGAGACTATTTCTTGACTTGTAATTTTATGGTAAAGTAGGTCTCTGCTTTTGGGGTAGAGGAAACATTGTCCCAAGTTTCAGGTTTGTTGTGCTGCTGTTTTCAGAGATAGTTCTGGGTGGTGGAGGTGTAAGTTTTCAGTTCTTCCGAGGTGGTCTGATATAAGGAGAAGTGTGCTTACTGTTCTCCTGTCCCGTGATCTGGTCTATTGGCAACCACAAAGACTCTTTTATACCCTGGAATTATGACCAGGTTCTCTGACCCCCTGCAGCAACATGCTTTAGTGTCCTAGTGCTTTTGCTCATCCTGGGACCTTGACTTGGAACCATATATGGGCAATGCGACAGAGTCCTGCACCAGTGTCAGCAAAGGTCCCCTGTAATCTCCTTCTGAATAGTTGTTCCTGTGGGCTAAGAGCTCCAGAAGCTGCTGCTACTGATTCAGTCACCTCCAAGGCCTGCTGTTGGCTTTCTGGGTTGTGGCCTGCACTGTGCTCCACTCTTACTCCAGTGAGAGAGACCTTTCCTGCCAACCTTCTAAGTTGCCTTGGGCTGAAAAATTGTTTCACCCTAAACTTTTGTTGGTCCTGCTGCTCCAGAATTTGTTTTGAGGCACTATATTTAAGTTGTTTGGAGGGAATTTGGAAAAGCTCAGGAAAGTCCCTGCCTTTACTCCACCATCTTGGCTCCATGAAAAAGTTTTTAATAGTGATTCAGGATCAGGTAATTATCACTAGAAATAACATAAATGTTTATCCTTAATGAAACTGGACTTGAGATTATGCAACAAAGTGGTAGAAAATTTGCAACATATTACTCAGGTTAAAACAATGAGCATTTACTGATTAGCTCGAGAGTCACAATCAGGTGGCTAGAATTACAGGCAGGAACTTACTATTTCGTCTACCTGTCCGTGGAACATCAAATACAAAAGAATAGCAGGATAGCAATTTGTCTTTAGAACATTTCTATCTGAGGCCCACCAAAAAAGAAGAGAAGAATTGGGTAATAATAGTGTTAGAGGAGATATCACTGTATTTATAATCAGAGGATTTGGGTTCAAATCCCACCTGTACCTCTAATTCTTATATGAACTTAGTTGAGTTACTTAACTGCTGGCACTCAGCTTCCCCAGGTGTAAAATGAGGGATCACTGACCTACAATTGGAAGAGTCTTTAGTGGCCATCTTGCCAAAACCCCCTCATTTTATAGATGAAGAAACTGAGGCCAAGGGAGGCTAAATGATTTATCAAGGTCTTATAGGTATTAAACATCACATGCAGGATTTAAACCTAGATCCTCTAGCTTCAAAGCTAGTATTCCATCCCCCATTCCATGCTGCCCACTAAGAGCTTTTCTTGAAGATCTTTAAGGTCCTCTCCATCTTGAAAATCCATCTCAGGAAAGTATAAGATGATCAGGATCAAATGCCTGAGGAGAAGAAATAAGAGTTTGCCTCTTTTTCTAAAGCAGGAGAGGTAAAAGGGAGAGGCAGTATCAGAAATCTGAAATTATGAAGTCCATTTTAGTATGGTGCCTTGTGCATTTTATACTCTCAATAAATGGTAAGCTCTTCTTAGCTATAGTTTTAAGAGAAAAAAACATTTTTTATTATATTGGTAGTGAATAATTCAGATTTTCATGTCTTCTCCTTTGACTGTCAATCAGACATGCTCAGTTATTTTAAATGGAAATCTTTCAAATTAGATTGCTAACCACAGGAAATTTCCATTAGTAAAAACAAAACAGAACAAAATAACAACAACAGCAAAAAAAAAAAAAAAAAACAAAAAACTATGTATAAGCTGTTATAGTGTTTTTTCACTTACTGGTTTTCAAAATATTCCTTCCAAAATTGCTATTGCTGTTTTAAAAATTCAAACATTTTCTTTCCTTATGCTGTTGACAACATAGATGCAACTATGCTTGGCCTTTATTATCAACATCTATATATGAATTATTTAAAGTGACATCATTTTGAAGTGGGTGAGACATTAGTTTCTTCCTATCATTACTGATGTTGGCAATCTGATATTTATACTTTAAGATGTTGAATTCAGCAATTTTATTTTTTTAAGACTTTTGTGACTGAACCAATCTGAGAGAATAGAATAGATACTAAAAAAGAAATCTTTGAGGAACTAACAGAGCTTTGTAGTTTTCTAGGACAACAGGGAAGGAAAAGGCCCAGAGCTGTAACTATAATTGGAACTATGCACAGTGTAAAGTATGGTTCAATTTTTAGAGAAGCAAATTGTACTTTTATATCTGGCTTAGGTTTTATTTGGTGATGTTTTATTGATAACATTTTTTCTTATTATTTTTAATAGAGAATAACCATCTTCTTTATACTATAGCTACATAAAACTTCAGAAAACTTGAGGAGGGAAAATGCTATTCTATCTCTTTGAGTTATCTGTTTCATCTCCTGCCTGCTCTGTCCTCCAGTCCCTGATTCCTTATTATCATTGCACTCAAACCCACCCTTAACTCCTCCACCCCAGTGTCCCACAGTGAGGCTACCCACTTCCACTGTGCTCTCAGGAATGACTTATACTTAGGTAACAAACTTGCTTTCATCTTAAAATCTTTTCCTTTCCCACTCCTTCCATCTTCTGGCTCTCACTGAGACCTTGCTCCCTCCTGATGATAGACTCCCTGGCCTCACTTTCCTGGTTCCACTGGTTGCACTTTCACTCATTCCTCAACTCACCTGTCAAGGTAGAACAGTTGGAATGCTCCTTGACCCCATTGTCACTTCTAAGCTTTTTGTTTAAAATAATCACTCAGTAACCTCTACTCTTTTGAAATTCATTCAATCCATATCTACCACTCAACTGACTTTGGGCAAGTTGACTTGTATGATAAGAAGTTGGGTTGCAATCTGCACCATTGGAAGGAGTGCCCATTTTGATGAGATTTGAAATCCATCAAAGCACTTTAGAAAATGTTATATCTTCCAGAAAAATCTAAATTCCTTGAGACCACAGAGGCTGTTTTGCTCCTGTCTTTCTCTATCTCTAGTATAGTGCCATGCAACTGAGTAGGATTTTAATAAATATTTGTTCATAGAATTGATGCTTATAAAAATTATGTTACTTGCTGAAATTCACATAGGTAGTAAGTAGAGCCAGGATTGTAGCTTGGGTCCTGTGAGTCCAAATCCAATACTCTTTTCACTATATCCTTAAATCTTCCTGGCTTTCTTCTAAACTCCTTTAAACCATTGTATATCATATTTTCCAGGGAAAAGGTTAGTTTTTTCTTTAAATATGTGCAATGCATGGTTATTTTCTTGGAACAACCAAACAGTCTTTATTACCATGAAAACTATACAAAATGAAAACCAGGGGAAAAAAACACTTTCCACACTAAATTATTTTAAAAAATAATCTGAAGGAATGCTTGTCAATTGACTTAGTTGCTATAATGACTTGGCATTTCAGTGAGTGAGGAAGGAGAAATAAAAATCAAGTAAGAAGACAGTAGTTGATCGATGTCTTTCAAACTTTTCTCTTAACATTTAAGCACCTGTAAGTCAGGAGCCATTTCTAATATGTGCTTCAGTGCCCGGAGGACTCAATATGCATCCATTCAGCCACCCATTCCCATAAGTAGTTTGCAAATTTCATTTATTATATGACAAAAAATAATGGAATAGATTCCAGACTGGTTGTGTAGATATCAGTATCATTAATTTAATAGTCAAGGCGCACATGATCCGATTGGGACAGAAGTTGGGAACACTAGAATGGGTCAGAGAAACAGCCTGGAAGACTAGAGTTTCATTGAATGTTGCATATTGCCTAAGACTATCTAGCCCCCCCCCCTTTTTTTTTGCTTTTTGGTGAGGCAATTGGGGTTAAGTGACTTGCCCAGGGTCACACAGTTAGTAAGTGTCAAGTGTCTGAGGCCGGATTTGAACCCAGGTCCTCTTGACTCCAAGGCTGAAGCTCTATCCATTGTGCCACCTAGCTTCCCCAATCTAAGCTTTTTTTACACAGCTCAGGGGACATGGTCTATGGGAGGTTTTTCTTGAACTGATCCCCTTAGTTCCCAATGTTCTCTCCCTCTTCAAATTACTTTGCATAATTTTGTCTGTATAATATGTATATACAGAACCATATGTTTTTGGTATATATGTGTATATAGGTATGTGTGTGAGTGTGTGTGAGTGTATATGAGTGTGTGTGTGTGTGTGTGTGTGTGTGTGTCCTAGTGGATATAGAGTGGTACTCTGAGCCAGGAAGACCTGGCTCTGACACATACCAGATGTGTGACCCTGGGCAGGTCATTTAACCTCTAAGTCACATTTTCTCTAAGACTATATGTTGCTGAGAAAATGCTTGTCTGAGAATTTCCTATATCAATGAAATCACGTATCCAGTCCCTATCCTCTATTTTGAACATTTTTGTTGTTCAGTTGTTTCACCTGTGTCTGACTCTCTGTGACCCCATTTTGGGGGTTTTCTTGGCAAAGATACCGGAGTTCTTTGCCATTTTCTTCTCTAGTTCATTTTTCAAGTGAGAAACTGAGGCAAACAAGGTTAAGTGACTTGCCCAGGATCACACCTTGCATTTATTTATCTGTGTATATATTGTATCCCCCCAGTAGAACAGAAGATCTTTGGGGGTCAAGGGTTGTTGATATATCTCTAGCACTTAGCAAGCTTGGTGCCTTTGCCACATAGTAGGCCCTTAATAAATGCTGGAAAATGAAAGTTACCATCAGAATTCCAGTAGTCTTATACCATTAGCCATTATTTAAAATGATTGAATTGAATAATGATGAGGTTGATGTTGCTACTCTCTGTTGAGGTGGAAGCCTAGCTAACCTGACTCAGGAAGATTCATATGAAAAGAAGCACAGTATAGTGCAAAGGGCACTGGATTTGGAGAACCAGGGTTCAGATCCTGGCTCTGCCATTTACAGTCTGTGTGACCGTAGGTAAGTCACAATTTCTCTAGACTTGAGTGTCTTCCTCTGTAAAATAACAGGGTTAGACTAGATGCCTTTTAAAGGTCTCTAAATATTTGATCCTATGATTTGGTGAAAATAAAGTTCTGACAGATTGACATAATACCAAGGGAACCCAAGGAAGGAAGACTTGGGGAGCCTGAGTGTCATGAGGAGAAAGGTTGAAAGGTGTGGATCAGAAACTGGTTGCTAGGGGATCTAGAAGCTGCAAAAATAATCCCGATGGAAATCAAGAAACTGGAAGAGTCATCCAATATGAGTCCAGAGAGTGGAAAACTAGGAGCCGTGAAATGTTAAACCCAATAGAGTCACTTAGAGTGGGTTTTAGGGCTCTTGTATTGCCAGCACTGGCCAAATTTCGTGCTCAGCTTCTTCTCTGCTGGTATTAAGCACAATACCTGACCTTGTCTGTCCTCCACTGCACCTGACAGCTGCAGGATCCAGATGGGTACCTCATCCAAGTGACCTACCCTATCTGCTACCTCAGATGGCTCTTTTTCCTCCTTTATCTTGCTTATAGTAGTCACTATTAGATTAGAAGTAAGGAGCCTGCTAATAATATGCTGACAGGAAGCCAGGAAGGGGAAAATATACCGTGAGAGCTGAACCTCCTGATGGCAGTACGACCATGACAACTTGAGGGAAGCCTCAAGGAGAACAAAACTAAATCAAACTGTCCCCCAAAAGCCCTTGAATTTTAACATGAATCCTAGTAGAATTTGGGAAGCTTCCTAAGGAAGGAGTTTAAATGATTTAATAGGACACATGATCATTTTCAACATTCTTCTCTTTCGTCTTTTGTTCTTGAAGTGGTAGTTTGGGGGTAGGTTTTTTTTTCTAACAGTTTTCATTTATTACGTCTTGAAACGTAGCTCTGAAAAAACAGGCTTAAAAAAAAGGAGTCCAATGATTCTCTGGACCAGCCCATTGTGTTTCAACATTTTAGTATTTGAGACAAATACAAAAGGTGGTCAAGCAGAGAGGAAACCTGACTTTGTGGCCTACGTTAGCCAGAGTCACTGCCTTCTTGCCCTACTGCCTCAAAAGGATACCAGGAAACATAGTATAGCTGAGGCATATAGCCACCTAGATATCCTTTATTTCAGAATCCATTTTGCTATGCTCAAAGGAGTCTGTGCTTTCTGAGTGAGAAGGACTTGATGTCTTAACTGCTTTGCACAAACTCTAGTACCTGCCAGCCTCCTGTACTAATATTCTTTAGGGGGGAGCATGTCAGCAACTGCCAGCTTCAGTGTCTCTGGCCTTGGTGCCAGCAGATGCCAAGACCTGGAGACCCTGGAGACAAGTCATAACACTTTTCCAGAAGGTGAAGTTAAATAGTTGATCTTTCTTTCCCCAAATTAATTTAAGATAAGCTGCAGCTATTACAGATGACAATGGGGTATAGGATCACAGGGCTGAGCAGGTTAGAAGGAATGCAGCTGTTTACATAGTGTGATTTTTAGGGACTCTTGAAAGTCCCCTTCTACATTCACACATGATTACACATGTGCACAAACAAAAGCTGTTACTCCAGTATGTACTCATATTTTGTGTGACAGTGTGGTATAATGGAAAGAGCAATGCCTTGAGAAGACCTTTTGGGTTAGCTGTGTGATCCCAGAGGAGTTGTTTAATTTATTTGAGCTATAGTTTCCTCCTTGATGAATTAACTAAAATCCCACCTTCTACAAGGAAACCTTTCCCAATCCCTTTTAATTTTAGCTTTCTCCCTCTGTTAATTATTTCCTATTTTGTCCTGTAAATAGTTGTTTGCATGTTGTAGTCCCCATTAGATTGTGAGCTCCTTGAGGGCAGGGATTGATTTGTCTTTTGACTCTTTTTGTATCCCCAGTGCTTAGCACCATGCCTAGCATATAGTAAGTACTTAATAACTACTTGTTGACTGACTAATAATACTCCCACAGACTCCAACTTAGGGTTGTTTCAAAGGTTAAGAAATAATGTTGGATACCAGGAAAATGAGAATAAGAGTATTGTCAAATTTTCAGAAAAAATGAATAATCATTCATTTAATAAATAATAAATTAATTTTATAGTAAAGGCTCATATGATCCAATTGGGAAAGGAGTTGGGGTTTTAGAATGGATGGGATTAATGAAATGAAAGAAAAAATGCAGGTAAAACTGTATGTTAACTACAGGACCTCTGTGGAGAGAGGGGAGCAGGCAAAATATTGTGAGATGCAGAGGCAGCAAATTGAATCAAAAACCATTTTTTAGTGCTGGGTGCTATGCTAAGCCAGATGTAGAATGTAGAGGAGGAAAACATTGCCTGTTATAGGTAGATAATTAGATGTCTGTTACTTTTTTATATGTGGGCAGATTGAAAAAAAAATTTGCCATACTTAAGCAATCCAGTAACAAAAACAACCATAATGGTGTTAGCTATAGTGTTTTAAGGCTTGTAACTCACTTTTCTCAACAACCTTGTGAAATTAGTAGTGGTTGAAATGTGGAGTGTTTCTTGGATGAGGGCGGATGGTATCTGCAGTTCCTTCTAGTTTTAGAGCTAAGATCCTCTGACTCTCAGATAGCAATTTAGCCTCTGAGGCAGGACACAGCCCATCCATGTTTGTTTATCTTGCATAACTCTCAGGTCCTCTCATAAATCCTCTACAGGGTATGTACACCACATTCTAGAGGCCTCCCTGTAAGTCCCTTGACAGATAAGCCTCCATCCTATATCTCAAACACTGGCTTTGTGACCAGTTTAATTTTTTCCTGCTATTGTTTCTCTGATGATTCTCCTGTGCAGTGCTTCATTTTATAAGGTGTTGTGGCCTGCTTATATCCTCCGTGCACGTCTTTACATTTTAAATGATACCTAATGTTAATTCTTCAAACACCAAAATCCAGAATGTCCCCTCTTGCCCCCTTGCCCAACTGTAGTATAGAGACTGGGATTTTCTCTGAGAGATAGTGGCGCATACATGGATAAACCTTGTTTTTCTACCTGACAACTTATTTGTAAGTCTGTTTCCACAACAGAATTGGAAAAGACCTTAGCTTCCATGTAAGCACTTAAGTTGACAATACATCACATATAGGAAAACCTTTATTTTACTGGACCAAAAAAAAAAAAAAAAAGGCTTTCTTCTCTATTGGTGCCATATGGTTCCCTGACCAGTTTATCTGTAACTATCTAAGCCCTGTCTCTTTTCTTCTCTCTCTGTTACCTGCTCTATGGCCCTCCCTTTGAAGGCAAGATCCAAAGGTTTAACTAAGGTGAGGAACCTGTGGCCTCCACATGTAGGCCCCCTAGGTTCCCAAGTATGGTCCTTAGATTGAATCCAAATTTCACTGAACAAATCCCCATGGATTCAGTCAAAGGGTCACACTTGAGGATCTAGAGGGCCATATATGGCCTGGAAGCTGCAGGTTCCCCACCCCTGGTTTAACTCAGTTTCAATCAATCCACCTTAAGTGGTAGTGACCAAGAAAGGAGAATCCATCTCTTATTAAGGAAATGTCTCCAATTTCAGAACAAAGGCATCTTCAAATTAACCTTTTTAACAAGAGATTAACTTTGTTAAAGGATTAAGATTTGTTAAGGGAGACTTAACTAGCATATTCTGGTTATTCCTTCTTTACTCTTAATATATAATTATATAAATCTTGGGGAATTATGGGGATTCAGTCTATATATAGCTATATCCACACACACACATATATACATATTTATATATGTTTTTAAATAAAATTGATCAATTGATTGTCAGCATGGCACCATTTGGACATAGTGGTAACTAAAATGTTTAAAAGAAAGGAAGAATCTTTACCTCTTGCTCCTGGTAACTGACTGATAGCAGCCATACTTGATAGTTGATCATGGCACAATGTTGCTGTTACTATGTACAATTTTCTCCTGGTTCTGCTCATTTTAGTCAGTATCAGTTCATGTAAATCTTTCCAGGTTTTTCTGAAATCTGCCTGCTCATCATTTCTTATAGAACAATAGTATTCTATTACATTGAGGTAGCACTTTCTAGAGCAACTAAGATAAGTGGGAGAGTGTGAAAGATTAAGACTTCATCCCTGCAATCCTACAATGAAGAAGTTTGAGTCCAAGCATCAAAAATGTGTCTTTTCATAATGTCCTAGTTTGAGACATGTTTATAGACTGGTTTGGGGCTTCTTGGGTTTATTGAAAGTGTCAACATAGACTGTGGAGCTTCAGAATGCCAATAGGCCAGTACAAGGAAACATGGAGCTCACTAGACAACGAAGTGAGCTTTTTTGATAGGGGCAATACTCACAAACCAATGGGCAGTTAGGTGTCTGATGAAAACAGGTCTGCTGGGCCCCCAAGGAAAATTGTGCACCCTAATGGGACCCCAGAGGGAATAGGTAGTAAATAGCTAGTAAAGCCTGCTGGCTTTTTATAGGGTTCTTATCTAGGTATATAACAGGATCAAGCTTTGGGGGCATGGGGTATGGAGAAGGAATAAGGATCTTGAAGCTGGGCACTGATGCTGATTGTAGAGAGAGAACAAGGAGTCTGGGCCTGGGGACTGAAGCTGATTATGTCTAGAGGTGGGCTGGGATAGGATGGGAAAGGAAACTGGAGGAATTGGTGGCTCAATATTCTGACTCCCTGCCAGGGAGCAAAGGGGCTTTATAAAGCCATTACTGCTGGTTCTACTCTGACAGAGTGACTACTTCCCTGTCAGGGCTTTTTTGAGCTTCTCTAGGTTTTCTTTGTTTAGCAGACCTAGGAAGTTACTATATCCCTTACAGAGAAAAGGGCATATAGCCTCCTTGGTAATTGTCTTGATATGTTTGATTTTAATTCTTTTGCTTCATTGATAACGAGTAAATCATCTCTACAGTTATACCTTGCTTGATTTGGTTGACTCCTTTTACCCTGCCCAGGGCAGCTAGGTGGCATAGTGGATAGAGTTCTAGGATTGGAGTCAAGAAGACCTGAGTTCAGATGTGGCCTCAGTCACTCATTAGCTGTGTGACCCTGGGCAAGTCATTTAACCCTGTTTGCCTCAGCTTCCTCATTTGTAAAATGAGCTGGAGAAGGAAAAAACAAAGCACTTCAGTATCTTTGCCAAGAAATTCCCAAATGGGGTCTTGAAGTGTGACAAAAACAACAACAATCAGCAAATGAAGCATGTAAAGGAAAAGAGCAGAATATCCCAGCAGGTCTGGGTTAGACCAGGAAACTAATGGAATCAATCCACACTGACCATAGCCCTAGATTAAAAATTTGAGGATTGCTACAGCTAAAGGGAGTGGAATTAAAGTATTAAAATCCAGCTTTCTGAGAACCTTAGGGAGCTTCGAATTTCTTGAGAGTCTCCCCCCCCCCCCCCCCCCCCATGTTAGGCGTAACAAAGACCCCCCTGGGCAACAAGGGTTGAGCTTTTATTGCTGAATAAGGTCAGACAAGTGCCTGCAAAGCATCCTCTCCATTAAACCAGGGAAGATTCCTTGATGTATAGATTCCTTTCCCCAGGTGTCTCCTCTGATGTACTTTCCTGAGAGGAGAAGAATCTTTTTTTTTTTTCTGAGTGGGGCCAAGTGTGGGATGATAAAGCTATTCTGATAAAGTCCAAGCTAAGGTTTTGCTACGTCACAGGTTCTGAGGCTCTGACCATTTCATGCATTGGTGTAATTGCCTCATCAAGACATAGCAATCTATAAGCATAAAATACTGTATAAACTTTAGCTCTTCCCACTCCCCCTTTCCCCACCTGTGATTTCCTTGATCTGTGATGAAAAAAATTCCCTCTACTAATGCAGATCAATAACTCTTCTGTAATTTATAGACATAAAAGTTACCTGGGCCATTGAGAGGTTAAGTGACTTGGCCAGGGCAATATAGGTAGTGTGTGAGAGGCAGGACATGAAACCAGTTCTTCTTGATTTTAAGGTTGACCCTTTACGCGTTATACCTCTCACATAATCAAAGGTCCAGGGGACGGAGAGAGACAGAGACAGAGAGAGAGAGAGAGAGAGAGAGAGAGAGAGAGAGAGAAAGAAAGAATGAGAATGAGAATGAGAGAGAGAAAGAATGAGAGAGAGAAAGAAACATGGAAAATACCATACTTTTAGTGATTCAGATTATAAATTGGGGAAGCTATGCTAGCCTAAGGGAAACCTTTAGTTGCCAAATTAGTGTCTCTGTGTTAGCCTTAACACTGCCAAGAAAAAAGTCAAAAGAAATAGTCCAGCAGCCTTTCGGACACAGTAAAAGTTTAGAGCTAGAAGATACTTTATCGTGATCATCTAGCTATATTTTATTTTATTTTTGAGAGAATTTTAAAAAGGAACACAGTGTGTCTGCTTTTAGTCATAATCAGTTATATTAGAAACAAACCATTGATAATGTCAAAACATGTCTCATTATAAGCAGCTAGATGGAACAATGGATAGAATGCTGGCCTTGGAGTTAGCAAGATTTGAGTTCAAATCCAATCTCAGATACCTCCTAGCTGTGTGACTCTAGACAACTCACTTAATCTTTGACTGTCTCAGTTTTCTCAATTGTAAAAAATAGGGATACTAACACAGAGTTATTGTGAAGATCAAATGCGATAATGTTTGTAAAGTGTCTAGCACATAGTTGGTGCTTAATAATGTTTATTTCCTTCCCCTTCCCTTTCATTCCTCATTAGTGGTATTAAATAAATTAAACCTACATTTAGAAACATTGTTTCATAACTAGATGGCAATAAATCACAGTGCATTAGGACTTTCCCTTAGAATCTCTATGTACTTGTGGTTAATAGACTTTTGGGAGATGTTTCATACCAATTGCTTTCCCTGTACAGTCTTAGTAAAAACATCATTGTAAGAGCTATTTAAGATTGGTTGACTAAATGATTCTCAGCTGATAGTATTGGGGTTAAGTACAACTGTTGAGGATGTGTTGATGGCCTCAGAGACTTAAACCCTGAGCCTCAGAGGTGCCTCTAAAACTCTGAGGGAAAGTTACAACTAGTCAGTCTCTGGGCATGCAACCAATCTCTGAGAGTAGGAATTGGAATGAGAATGCCTAAGAGCTTATATGAACTATTGAGGCACAGTGGATAAAGGGCCAACCTTCAAGTTAAGACCTGGTTTAAGTCTTACCTTTGATTCATACTGGGATATGTGACCCAGGGCAAGACACTCAATCACTTAGTGGTCCTAGATAATTTTCTAAGACTATAAATTGTAGACAAGTTGCTAATATGCCGTTTTCCTAAAATTAGGAAGCATTGCCTGTCAATGAACATTTTAAAAAAACAAACTAAGAACTTGATTCAGTTAATTTGATTCATTAATGGGTATCAAGAGTCATGAGGCAGTTAGGTGGCACAGTGGATAGAGTCCTAGACTTGGAGTCAGGAGTTTGAATCCTGCCTTAGATACTTATTAGCTGTGTATTACTGGGTAAAGTCATTAACCTTTTTCGGGCACAGTATCCTTATTTGTATAATGGGTATACCTACCTTCTAGTATTATTGTGAGGATCAAGTAAGACTATATAAATATATGTATGTGTTTTGTTGTTTTCAGTCATGTCCAACTCTTCGTTTGGGGTTTTCTTGGCAAGGATACTGGAGTGGTGTGGCATTTCCTTCCCTAGCTGACTTTACAGAGGAGGAAACTGAAGCAAACATGGTTTAAGTGACTTGCCCAGGGACACACATCTAGTAAATGTCTGAGGCTGGGTTTTAACTCAGGTCTTCATGATTCTAGGACCAGCACTTTATCCACTGTTCCACCTAGCTGCCTATGTATGTATGTATGCATGTAATAGCCATGTATGTATATATATACACAGATATGCAGAGATTTATCTATCAATCTATATATGTGTGTATACATATATACACATAGACACACATATATATTCACAAATGTCAAAGTGTCATATCAATGTTTGTTATTTTTTTATTATAACTGATTTAGTAACTCAAGAAAAAAATCTATACTTTGATTCAAGTTACAGGAATCCCTCATTTCTTTCAGAACCTAATATATGTTTTTCCTGGTACATGAGGTCTTTCCTGATCCCTCACATTGTTAACGCTGTCTCCCTTTTAAATTGCTTTATACTATTTTGTCTATATTTTACATTTATTTATCTGGGTACATGTTGTATCTCCTCACTCTCCCCCAATAGAATGTAAGATCCTTGAAGTCAGGGACTATTTTGTTTTTGTCTCTATATCTCTGGTTCCTAACATAGCTCTTAGTAAATGTTTGTTGAATTACAGTGAGTTTTTCACTGTTTAGAAGAACTGCATAGTTTTCTTGAGTACCCAGTACGTGCCAAACACTCACTAAATATTATACTAGAATGATAAGATCAGTCAGGCTGAAGCCAACTTATTAAGTCATGTTTAGATTTTGATAGATTTTTACATGTTTTGGAAAACTATGAATATCACTGGCTAGGAACAGGTGGCAGTTTTGGAAGATTGCTTGAATGGTGTGTCTTCTCATCAGGACACTTCACAGTACTCTACTATTGGATGTGGTATCCTAGGGTCCTTTGATAAGTACAGCTGAGAAAACAGCACATAGTTTGAACCCTTGAGTTGGCTTATAGCAGGGTTTCTTATATTGGGGTCTATGGATTTGTTTTTAAAAACATATTTTGAAAACTGTACTTACTATATTTTGTCTCCTCTACCCTATTTATTTTGTTTTATGCATTTAAAAGCAAATTGTGAAAAACAAGTTAAAAATTCTTCATTTACAGTATTTCAGTGTTTTCTCCAAGTGAGATGGCTCAAGGTTTTATTTTGCTTTTTGTTGTTTTGGCTAGATTTGCTTAGGAACCAAATATGCATGTTCTTGAAATGGGTTTCAGATATGTATTTCAGATTTTTTTTCTAACTCACTAGACCCTGCTCCTCTCACTTGGAGCCTCCTAGTGGATCTCCTAATCTTGCCTCAATGTTCTAATGTTTGCTTTCCGGAGTTAAGATATTTATATGATAAACAAATATGCTAAAGCACTTATGATTGTCTGTGTCTTATGTTACTTTTCAATATTCTAAAGGACTCTTTTTGGACCAAATGGATGAACTCTAATGGACTGTAAATATCCGTAATAATGGGGTATTATTATGACTAATAATATAAGAACTAGCATTTATAATAGCACTTTAAAGTTTACAAATGCTTTACATATGTTATGACATTTGATCCTCACAACAACCCGATTAGGCAGGTGCTATTGTTATCCCCGTTTTACAAATGAGGAGACTGAGGCCGAGATTAACTTGTCCAGGGTCACATAGCTAGTAAGGTCATAAGGAACTATTCAAAATAATATCTTCCTCACTATTTGCCAGCATAGTGCCTGGCATATAGTAGGTGCTTAATAAATGTTGATTGACTCATTTATCCAGTTGTGTTTGTTTTACCAATATCAGTTTGTACAAGTGTTTCCATATTTGACAAAATCTGTCATATTCTTCACCTCTGGTGTAATATATTCCATTATGTTCATACAACTCCTTCCTCAACCCCTCTTAATTCCAGTGCCTTTCTTCTGTTAATTAGTTCCTATTTATCCCGTATATAGCTTACTTTATATATATTTGTTTACATGTTTTCTCCTTCATTAGATTGTGTGCTCCTTGAGGGCAGGGACTGTCTTTTACCTTTTTTTATATCCCCAACACTTAGCACAATGCCTAGCACATAGTAGGCATTTAATAAATATTGATTGATTGATGTACATTCTCAATGTATATTCTCTCACTTAGTGACCTCATTGCTATGCAGATGACTTGCAGATCCCAACATACAGTTTTAGACCCTTTCCTGAGCTTGATCCTGCATCACCAACTACTTGACATTTCTACTTAGATGATACATTTAGAGATGAAGGGATTTCAGAGCCCATATAATTCAATCTTCTCATTTTATAGATGAGGAAACTGAGGGTAAGTGACAGAAGTAGGACTTGAAACCAGTTCCTTTGAGCCCAAGGCCAGAGCCTTTTTAAGGCATAAGCACCTCAAACTGAACATATCTGAAATGGAATACATTAATTTTCCCTCCAAACCAACCCCTTTTTTGAACTGCCTTCTTTTTTATTTTATTTTATTTTTCTTTTGCTTTTTGGTGAGGCAATTGGGGTTAAGTGACTTGCCCAGGGTCACACAGCTAGTAAGTGTCAAGTGTCTGAGGTCAGATTTGAACTCGGGTCCTCCTAACTCCAAGGCCAGAGCTCTCTCCACTGCTGCCACCTAGCTACCTCTGAACTGCCCACTTTCTGTTGCTGGGATCATGACCCTTTTAGTCACCAGGTTTACAATCTTTATGTCATCTTTAACTTTTCCCTCCTCCCTCAATCAAACAATAAACATTTATTAGGAAATTACAATGTGCCAGGCAGGCATGGTGCTAAGTGCTGGAGATACAAAATGTAAGCCTTAAAAAGCTTACATTTTCATAAAGAGACCACACTTAAGCATATAGATATATCCAATTACAATTGCCAAATCTTGCCATTTCTAGCTCCACAACATCTTTCACATACATCCTTCTCCCCTTAATATAGCATCCACTAGTTTAGGCCTTTCTTGCCTCTTGCTTGGATTATTACAACAGGCTCCTATTAGGTCTTCCTCTCTTAATCCTTTCTCCATTCCATTCTTGCTTCCTTAAGTACAAGTCCAGCTGTGTCTACCTCCTTCCCTCCCCCATTCAGTAAAATCCAACGGTCATTGAAAGCTCTTCACAGCCTTACCAACCTTTCTTATACTTTACTCCTTTCCATGTCTTTTACAATCCAGCCAAACTGACCTTCTTACGTGTTCTTTGTATGATTTTGGGCGTATACATATATATTTGCATACTATTTCAAAACTCTGGTCCTTGAAGATGGACACCATTCACTTTTATCTCCAGTTCCTAGCACAGCACCTGGTTCAAAGTAGGTGCTTAATAAAAGTTTGTTGAATGATTGATTGATTGAATAGTTGCTGATTTATATTAGAGGAGTGAGTTTCCCACACACTCCCTATACAAGTCTGAACCAAAAAAAATTGTGATCTGGTCAATGTTATCTATTTTTGACCAACTGGGAAATTGCAAAGATGATGAAAGACATGGGGCTGCCCTCAAGGAGTTTATGGTTAGTTACTTTTATCTTAAACCAAATCTTCATAGTCATATTTCATCATTGTTTATTTGCAATTTGTATGACAAGGCCATTTACCTTGATGAAGTTCATTCAACTTAATTAATGTATCTTTGACAATCTTTTTGTATTAGGGAAGAAGATTTACTATATTTGATACTATAGACTCTATAAAAGTAACAAGGAGAAAGTTGGGAAATGTGTTATGTTTTCTAATATTAAAGCTTCTTTTATAGGAAAGTATCGGGAGGGAGACACAATGACCTCTCCACTCTTTCTAGGTAATTATTTTAGATCTTTCAAGTCAGAGCCCTTAACCTTTCTGATGTCATGGCTATCTGGTGAATCAATCAATCAATCAACATTTATTAAGCACCTACTATGTGCCAGGCACTATGCCAGAGGTGGGGAACCTTCTCCTCAAGGCTGCACTGGATAATAATAGCTAATGTGTATATAACACTTTTGCCATGCATTGTACTAAGTGCTTTACAATTATTATTTAATTTCACCCTCCCAACAACCCAAGAAGTAGGTGCCATTATTATCCATTTTTTCAGATGAGGAAACAGGCAAACAGAGGTTAAGTGACTTACCTAGAGTCATATAGCTAGTAAGAATCTGAGGCCACATTTGAACTCAAGGTCTATACTGATTCCAGATCTGGAGCTTTACCCACTCACTATACCACCTAACTGTCTATAATTGGGTCTGATTGTAGTAGAGGAGGAGCAAGTTATATATCCCATTCCAAGTAGCTGGAAATGTTATTGTTCAGTCATTTTTCAGTTGTGTCTGACTCTTCATGACTCCATTTGGGGTTTTCTTAGCAAAAATACCAGAGTGCTTTGCCATTTCCTTCTCCAGCTCACTTTACAGATGAGGAAACTGAGGCAAACAAGGTTAAGTGACTTGCCCAGGGTCACACAACTAGTAAGTGTCTGAGGCCACATTTGAAATATACCAAGGTGTTGATAATGAAGATTTTGGCAGGACTAGCTAAACTTCTTACATGAATAACTTTAGTTGGAATGCTTTTATCTTGTAGGTCCTATTTCTACAAGTCCTATCCCTTCTGACATTGCTAGGGAACAGAATACATTAATATTTTTATCAAGGTTACTAACCTCAAAATATTTCCTATAGGCTGAATGAGAGAAGTTTATTTGTTTATTCATTATGTTTTATCTGTCTCGGATTCTAAGCACAGAGTCAATCTATTTAAGCACAAGTTGAATTATACTAATCCAGATTGAACTTGGCCCTTTTTTTATTCAGTGTTTTTTATCAGTGGTTTGGATGAAGACATAGAAAGCCTGCTTATTAAAATCTGTGTACATATGACACAAAGCTGGAAAGGCTAGTTAGTTAAATTGGATGATAAAGTCAGGATTCCAGAAGATCTCACCATGCTAGAATGATGGGCTGAAATTAGCTAAATAAAATTTAATAGGGATAAATGTTGAATCCTATACTTAGATTTTAAAAAAAAATCAATTGCATATGAATGGCCTGGAGAGACCTAGCTTTCAAGTGGTTCCTATGTAAAAGACCTAGGGATTTCATTTGACCACAAACTACATATTAGTATGATGTGCCTGCCAAAAAAAAAGAAATAACACTGATGTAATCTTTCCTTGTAATAATAAAAAGTATGACACATAGAGTAGGGAAAATGGGAAACAACAAATAAACAGCACCATTAGTACATTCCATAGGATGAGAAGGGATAGAGGTGTTACTTCTTCATTGGGGGAAGGATGAATTTATGGACCCATCAAAGTATAAACATCTTAAATTTTTCTCTTTAGCTCTAGTCCCTCACTACCTATTGGGAATGTCCAAATGGATAGAGAAGTATAGTGGATAGAATCTTGGACTTAGAATCATGTAGATATGAATTCAAATCCTGCTGAAGACACTTATGAAATAGGTGACTCTGGGCAAGTTCTAATCTTTCTTAATCTCAGTTTTCTCAACTGTAAAATGGGTATAATAATAGCATCTCCTAAGAGCATTGTTGTGAAGCTCAAATGAGTTAATGCATGTGAAGCTCTTTTCAAACTTTAAAGCACTATATAAGTGCTGGCTATTATTATTATGTCAATTAACCTCTTAAACTCAACATATCTAAAACAGAATTTGTTGCCTTTCTACTTCAACCTTTATTAACATACATAATTTCTTATTTTTGATGAGATCATCATTGCTATCCTTCCCATACCTTACATATGTAACCTTGTAATCATCCTTAATCCTTTCGTCTTCCTCACTTCACTGAACTAGGTGGCTGAATGGATAGAGCATTGGGCCTGTAGTCAGGAAAACCTGAGTTCAAATTCAGCCTCAGACATTTATTAGCTGTGGCAAGTCACACCTCTGTTTTCTTCAGTTTTCCCATCTGTAAAATGGAGATTATAATAATCATCTTGGTGTTGTTGTGAGAATCAGATGAGATAATAATTGTAAAGTGGCTGGCACATAGTAAGCACTATATAAATGTTAGTTGTTGTTGTGATTATCATTATGTTTTATTGATTTATCCTTTACTACATTCCTCCATTTCTCTCTACTCAACTTTGGAACTCCTGCCCTGGGTCTTAGTTGTCTTGATTGGTGAGTGATGATTGCAGATTCACTCAGCCCAATGTATCTAGCTGTCCCCATACCAGCCCATACTTCATATCCTATCATACCATCTGCCCTGCCCCTGTGCATGTGTTCCAGGCCACATTCCACATCTTGCTTGTGGACACAGAAATTAAATCAATACTACAACCCTTTCTAAAAAGATAGGCCAATTTATTTTCCCTGTCAATCAGTTCACTGTTACTATGACTCCTCAGACCAAAATTTCCTTCCCTGTGTCATCATTCTGAGGCTGCCAGAAGCTATAGCACGTGCAATGGTCACACCCTAGAAAAACCCTCTTGGCAGACAAGCTAAGCTAGGTTGAGGGTAATTGACAGGCCTCAAACTTATTGGTGAGTTAGGGGAGTGTCTACACCAAGCATGTGAAGACTTCCCCTGGCAGAATGGGCCCGTGAGAACAATTTGTTCCAATGGCCATGAAGGAGGCTGAAGCAGGTGGTGTGGAGTGCTTAGAGCTTGTTCAGACATGAAGGCACCAAGGTCATCCCACTGCATCCCAGGCCAAAGCTAGTCATCTCAACTTTTGTCTTGCTACTGGACTTCCGTGACTGTGGAAGACAGAGTGAGGCTGACGACTTTGTGCAACTCTGCCTCACTTAAGTCCACTTCACACACAAGGCAGGACATCCCCCCATGATGTTATTGGTGCTCTTTGAAAATGAAGGATAAACAACAACAACAACAACAATCCTTTGTTGTTTTCCTTCATTAGAATGAAAACTTCTTGAGGACAGGAACTGTCCTATTTTTGTATTTGCATTCCTTGTACTTCGTATAGTGCTTGGCACATAGTAAGCGTTAATAAGTGCATTCCATTCATTCATCCTTTATTTACATAGCTATTATCCTTATTGTGGGCAGCTAGGTACCACAGTGGATAGAGCACTAGGCCTGGGATCAGGAAGACCTAAGTTCACATCCAGTCTCAGACAGACTTACTTGCTGAGTGACCCTGAGCAAGTCACATAATCCTATTTGCCTCAGTTTCCTCATCTGTAAAATGAACTGGAGAAACAAATAGCAAATCGATCTAGTATCTTTGCCAAGAAAACCCCCATGAAGAATTGGAAACAACTGAAAAATGACTATACAACAACAGAACTATCCTTATTTAGGCTCTTGTCACCTTTTGCTTGGACTATTATGATAGCTTCCTTATTTGTCTATTTCAGATCACAGGATTATAGTTCTGAGAGCTAGAGGAGACTGCAGAGGCCATCAAATCCATCCCCTTCATTTTACAGATAAGGAAACTGAGGCCTAGGAAGGCCAGCATCAGAGGGGGCATTTGAATTCAGGTCCTCTGACTCTGGAGTCAGTTCTTTTTCCTTTGCATTATACAAGCAGTTTTCTCTGTCTTTGCACAGATGCCAAATCACTTTCCTAAAGCACAGGTTTCACCTTGCTCAGATACCTTCAGTAAATTTTTACTGACTCTGGGATAAAATAAAACCTCCTTGGTCTGGCATGCAAAGCACTCTGCTGTCTGGCTCCAATCTTTCCAGGATTATTATTACTTTACTTCACATTCTCTCTTTTGCAGCCAAGAAGTACTATTTTCCATCCATGCCATCCCCTCTGCTTTGTAGTGGGAAAAAGTGTTAGATTTGGAGTCAGAGGGCTTGGATTCAAATCCTGTCTCTGCTATCAGTAATCATTGTTCACTTAACCTCTCTGGCTCTCAGTTTCCTTTCCTTTAAAATGAAAGGGTTGATCTAGGTGACTTCTCAGATCCCTTCCAATTCTAAATTCACAACCCTCTGATATTTGTGTCTTCATAGAGCACCAACCTTGTTCCCTGTGCCTGGAACATATTTCATCCCTGTACTAGATAGAAAACTGGCTTCAGAGCTATATTCAAATCCCTCCTCAGACACATACTAGCTGTGTGGTCCTGAGTACTTACCCTCTCCAGTGTTTTGGTAGAAACTCTGTTCTCAATTGTTACATTCTGTGGGAAGCTTCACTGCCTCTCTCCTCCTCCCCAAATTTCTTTCCCTACTTATAGTTCCCTGAAACCATCCTTAAATTATTTTACCTCAAACCATAATGGTCTCTGTTCATGTATAGTAGAATATAAACCCTTTGAGGGCAGCAACTATTTCATTGTCTTTGAATGTGGCCTAGGGTCCTCTTCTTCCAGTAGAATGCCATCCACCTGGTAAGTGCTTAATAATGTTTGTTGAATTGAATTTAAAATCTAAGAAAAAAATTGTAATCATTCCACTCTTCTTTACAGTTTTGAAAGTTTGGTTCATTATTATATGTTGAAAAAGAAAAGCAAGCTCTGCATAATAGGGGCTTTCACAATGTATATGGAAATGTATATTTAATTTGGTATTTTTAAGTTCAGCATAAAGGCAGCTAGATGGTATAGTGGATAGAGCACTGGGCCTGGAGTCAAGAAGACCTGAGTTCAGATCTGACCTCAGACACTAGCTCGGTGACCCTGGGCAAATCACTCAACTTTTTTGCTTCAGTTTCCCCATCTGTAGAAAGGAAGTGGGAAACCAGTCCAATATCTTTGCCAAGAAAATCCTAAATGGGGTCACAAAGAGTTGGACATGAACCACAACAACAGCAACAAAATTCAGAATAAAAATAAAATAAAAACACGTCTTGAGTATCATGTTCACTTTGGGATAATACTTGAAAAAGGACATCAATGACTGTAATATATCAGGAGGATAACTAGGGAATTAGGGTAGTGAAGCATCCGAAAAGCGTTCCACAAAAGCAATGGTTGAAGGAATGGAGGATGTTTAGCCTGGAAAAGAGAAGACTTGGGGAGGAAAAGATGGCTGAATATTTGATGAGCTGTGAAAATAATACCTTCAGTTTTATAGCATTTTAGAATTTACAAAACTGTTCTTCGTAATTCTCTTTTGAGCTTTATAACAACTCTGTGAGGTTGGCACAGCAAACATTGTCCCCGCTGTACAGTTGAGGAAACGTAGCCAGAGAAGTTGTGACTCCCTTAAGGTTAAACGGATACATAAATCGAAAGGAGCAGAGCCTGAGTCCCAGCCCAGTGCTTGTTCCCATTACATCATACTTCTGTCACGCGGAGGAGAGATTAAAACTAGTCTGTGTTAACTCCAAGTGTCAGAATTAGGAGAAATGTATGAAATTACAGACAGACTTTAATTTAATTTAAGGAAGAGCTTCCTAACAATAAATCTGTTCAGAAGTGGAATGAGTTGCTTCAGGGAGTAGGGAGCCTCTTATCACTGGAAATGTTTAAACAGGGGAGAGGCATACACAGTAAAGAATGCGAGAATTGTGGTATAGTAAAGGGGATTCCTTCATTGTATGGAACGTTGGTTTAGAAAGGCTCTCTCATTCCACCACTAAGATTTTAGGATTCAGTCCTCTTCCCATCACCTAGAAAGGCATCCTTTGTCTCCACTGGCCTCTCCTACTTGGGATTAATTTAGGTCTATCTTGACTTCCCCTCTTCCCTTTTAGCCCTTCACTCCCATACTTCTGTTTCAATTATTGTCCTAGCTTAACTGGTTTGATTTAACTGAGAGGACCTCACTGATGATTCAGAGCACACTAAATTGGAACTTTGGAAATTACAATTATAATTGCAGTTATAACAGGGGCTAGCCTTGAGTTTACCATTGTAAATTAATGGAATGGGGAAATGGTTTCCTAAATAAGGTGAGGATATAAATAAGATTTATATCTTATTTAAGATTTAAATAAGCTAGATGATACAGTAGATAAAGTGCTAGGCCTGAAGACTTGAGTTAAATTCTGGCCTCAGACATTTACTAGCTATGTGACCCTGGGCAAGGCACTTAACCCTCTGTTTTCCTCAGTTCCCTCATCTGTAAAATAGGGATAATAGCACCTACCTCCCAAGGTTGTGAGGATCAAATGAGATAATAATTGTAAAGTGCTTAGCAAAGTGCCTGATAGGTAGTAAGCTTTATGTGTTAGATATAATGATGATGGTGATGGTGATGGTGAAATATTTAAATTAAGAGAACAGACTTGTTCTAAACATGTTAAAAATACATAGCTGTACACTAAAGTAATTCCCAGTTTGTCTTTCCTAGAAAATACTTTAAGGTCGTAAGTCAAGATCTGAATAAAATACAATTAAAAAAAAGATTAAACACCTGTCATGTTTGCCTCAGCTCTTCATCTGTAAAATGAGCTGGAGAAGGAAATGGCAAACCATTCCAATGTCTTTGCCAGAAAAACCCCAAATTGGGTCACAAAGAGCTGGACGTTGCATGATGAAATGATTGGACCAAAGCAACATGTACAAGGAACTGTCTTAGGTGCTGGGAGCCCAAAGATGAAATCGGATACAAATCTCTGCCCTCATGGAGCTTAGAGTCTATCGAAGGGGACAAGGGATTTCCCATGAAGAGATACAGTGTAAGACAGAATATGATAAAATAAAATGGTGTTGGAAATCTGAGGAGTGAACACTCATCTCTTTCCACATTCTCTGTGAGTGTATGTGCATACACATGTGTGTTCGAATACAACAACAGAAGGAAAAATGGCATATTCATAGGTGGAAAATTTCCGGCCGTGAAACAAGAGGAGGTATATAGACTGAACTAGGTCAAGAGCCAGAGGATCTGGTGGCCCAGTACCCTGGCTTCCTCTTAAAGCACCTTCCTTCTGCACTTGATTTTTTCCCCCTGCCAAGCCCCATCTCAGAAAATCAAAGTTAAGAGAACTTCTTAGTATTTTAGCGGTAGAAGGTACCTCAGAGTAGTCTTATCCTTTGAGAAGCAGACGTTGAAGAAAAATCTGGCACCCCAAACTGATAATGAGTATATTTTCATATAAATCAACTTCTTACTTGTCCTTTTGTCAGCTGAAAATGATTCATAAGATGCTTTAAAATTTTAATAGTTCTTTAGACGTCTAGCTATGGGAAATTATCAAGAGATAATCCTTCCTTTACTCCCCTTGTGAATGCTTCCCTCAGTAACCATAGAAATAGCCAAACTGCCCTGGTTTATGTTTATAAAAAGCTTTAAACTCTGTTTACTTCTGTCAGCATGGGAATGAAATACACAAACCTTCATGGAAAGAGATTCATGAGCCACATTTCTGGAAAGTATCCAGACTGAAAGTAAACAGAACTAAAGTAAGCTGAACCAGACCCATTGTATTGCCAATGATGTTTGTGGAAGAGAGAGCAAATAACTTATTTGTATTTAAGTGTAAAGGCAATGCAGTTATTCACTTAGGAGCCACATCTTGACCTCACGTCATTAACCCCAATGGAGATGTCATGTGTCACTGAGAATACTGTATTTTGGTCATTCTCCCTTTAATAAAGACAGAACACTGTGAAGACATCTGAGTTTCCTTCCAAATACTTTTAACAAAAATGTACAAAATTAAGCAACATGGATATCAAATCAAATAACATTTATTGCGTGTCAGTGAAAGAGCCTTCTTCAGATTTGAAGATTAAGAAACTAGATTAAAGCCCAGTTTTGCCATTTACTCTTTATGTGGCCAAGTCACTTAGTATTTCTTGGCTTCAGTTTCTTTACCTGTGAAATGAGGTGGTTTTGAAGAGAAGGCTTTTTAAAGCCCTTTCCAGCTCTAAAGCTGTAGATCTATGGCATATACATACTAGCAGTGGATCATTTTGTGTTCATTTTGTATAATTAGTATTTATAGTCGGAAAGAACAATCCCATTTGCGACTATAGTCTGGACCAGAATAGAAACATATTCCTTAATTTCCCTCTATGGTCTAGCTTCTATACCCTGACCTATAATTTCATCAGGCAACAGGGAGTATGATTGTATTAGACTCCACGGTGAATAAATGCAGAGAATATGCCTGCATATAGATGCAAAGGCAGTTAGGTGGCAGACTGGATAGACCACTGAGCCTGGAGCTAGGAAGACTTGAGTTCAATTACATTCTTAGACACTTACCAGCTGTATGACTCTGGGCAAGTCACTTAACCTCTGTGCCTCAGTTTTTTGTTTGTTTTAAAATCTGTAATATGGGAATAATCATTGCAGCACCTATATCCCAGAATTGTTGTGAGACTAAAATAAGATAATTTTAGTAAAGTGTTTTGCAAACCTTAAAGCACTATATTTCAGTCATTGTTCAGTCATGTTTTCTTGTGTCTAACTCTTTATGACCCATTTGGGGTCTTCTTGGCAAAGATACTGGAGTGGTTCACCATTTCCTTCTCAGGCTCATTTTACAGATGAGGAAACTGAAATGAACAAAGTTAAATGACTTGCCCAAGGTCACATAACTAGTAAGTGTCCGAGGCCAGATTTGAACTCACTATGGCACTGTATAAAACTCACTAAAGCACTATATAAATTCTAGCTATTATTACATTTCTGTAATAATATCTAGCTTCCACATTAAACCTGTTTTTCTCTTGAAATTCTGATTCTAATTAAAAAGGGGTAGTAGTTTAATGAAAAGTACTCTGGACTTGAATTTAGAAGTCCTGGGTTTAAATACTAAATACTCTGGTATTTGGTAGCGTGTGTGACAATTGATGAGTCACTATTAGTGGCAAAATAAATGACACATAGACTTTTGGACTTTTGCTTGACGTTGACTGCCCTAGGTATAGAGATAGGCACATGGTTACATACAAGGATGATTCACAATCTATGTGATACCGAGAAGGATATGATATGGAGAAGCAGCATAGTATATATAGTCAAAGGAATGTTGGACAAAAGGTCAAAAGCCCTAGTTCCTTTGTTCATTTGTTCACTTATATAGCACCTATTGGTTGGAAGGCACTCTGCTATGTGTCAGAGAGACAATGATATAGTTAACAAAGGCTTTGCTTTTAAAGATCCTACAATCTAATGGGGTGAAACGGCATGAACACGAATAACTGATACAAGGGTGAGTGTGGTCAGTGCAAAATGAAGGTCCAAGAAAGGTGCAATGAGAACTTTCAGGAGAGGGGGTGTTGGTGAGCAGGAAAGGCTTCATAGAGGAGGCAGTTTGTGAGTTGGCATTTGAAAACAAGGAAGAAGAACTTTAATAATTGACCATGGTTGGGGAGGATATTACAGGCATGGAGATGCCACAGGAATGGCAGAGAGAAGGATGAGATCAGGGACTGATTACATTTTGGATAAAATATAGAGTATGTGGATAGAAGTAAGATGTGGATAAGGCTAGAAAGCTAGGTTGGATCCACCTTCGGTGGAAGACTCAGAAATTCACCATTTTTATGTATTATCTGGGGCATCCTTCTGTCACATTTGGGGATGCCAGAAGATCTACCCCAGGTTCCAGATGCTACAAATCCACATCTGCTCAAAGTAATGACTCGCAAGCCCCTACCGATATGATTATTTTTTTTTCTAACCAGCTAATCAAACAGCATACTTAGTTCAAAACAAAGAAATTTAATAATGTAACATCACCATTCTATCACTTGGTCTTCTTCCTGGTCTCCAGCCTTTCTCCAGAAAAAGAGAAACACTATTCCATTAAGCACTAGATTCCTCCTTTCCAGGGAAGAAGAGAAAGGCCATTCCATTCATCTCCAGACTGATCTCTACACTTGGGTGAAGGGGAGTAGAACCAACTCTAAGTACTTGTCCTCTTGTCTGAACTGTATAAGGCCCTAAGAGGACTTTATTCTGAGGCCAAACCCCTATGGACAATAAAAACCTACCTATACCCATTTAGAAAAATAAATTTTATTTTCAGTTGTGCATTCTTTCCCCTTTTTCTTCCCTTCCCCCTCCCATTGAAAGGGAGGAACAATTGCAAATATGTATTATTATAAAAAAAATTTCTGTATTAGCCATCTTCTCACAAAAAAAGAGAGAGGAAAAAAAAGAAAGAAAGGAAAATATTCTCCAATTTGTGCTCTGAATTTATCCTCTCTCCATCTGGAGATGGATAGTATATTTCATCATCAAACCTTTAGTGGAAATTGGATTGATCAGAATTTCTAAGTATTACAATATAATTGCCAAATTCATTTTTCAGTGATTAGTAAACCCCTTTCTCATCCGACCTTCCTCATCCCATAATTCTGAACCCCCAAGGGTCATCATGCAAACTCTGTTTCCCATTATCCGCTTCTTATCACTATTCCTTTCAACTCAACATCCCCAACTTCCTCTCAAGCTATCCACCCCTTCTACTGTACTTGAGTGTCTGCACCATAATATGCAACAAACTTGCTTTCATTTTAAATCATTTCTTTTCCTATTCCTTCTTTCTTCTGACTCTCAGTGATGTCTGGCTCTGTCCAGATAACAAGACTCCCTGCCCTCTCTTTCTAGCACTTACTCTGCTTTCACTCATTCCTTCTGATTCACTGGTGAAGGTTGGGGGAAGTTGGAATACTTCTTGCTCACCACTGCCACTTCCAGGTTTTCTCTCTTCCATCATCACTCAGTAACCTTTCCTCCCTTGAGGTTTACTCAATCCACATCTACCACCTAATCAAGAGTCTGGTAGCTGTTGTCTCTTGACCCCCAAAATACTCTGATATTTTCCTCAATGAGGGCTCAGTGTCTGATTCACAGTCTTTCTTCCTCCCCAACTCCTGCCCTCATACTAGGGGATTTAAACATACATATTGATACCTTCAAACATAATAACTTACAGTTTCCTTGATTTGCTCATTTCATTTGACTTGCTTTTCTACCTAACCTGAGTCACAAACAAAGATGGTCATACTTTTGATCTTACCATCATCCACCCATGTACTACTTCTGTGTTCCTGAACTCTGAATTTCCATTATCTGATCACACTCATTGTCATTCCCCCTCTCCTTCTGCCTTGCAACCCCAAACCCTGTTCTTCATCCACACAATTCTTTCTCAGACCATCACCCCTTCACTAGTTATACACCCCCTTCTCCAAATTGATGCATTGATGAACTAGTTCTATTCAGTACTGTCTTCTTATCTTGAGTCCCTTGTCCCCTTTTCATATGACCAATCCTGTCTTGCCAAGCCTCAGACTTGGATCACTCCCAGCATTCCATCACCTTAGCTCCTACACACTTTGCTGTTGAACAAAGCTGGAGAAAATCATGAAACCATGATGATTAGACCCACTACAAATTTATGTTAAAAACCTCAATTGAGTATTCACTACTGCAAAGCCATCCTTTTATATTTCCCTAATTAGCTCACTATCCCACTCTTTTCATCCCTTCTCAAACCTCTCAGGGCTCTCCCTCCCTCCACCCTCTCAGCTGAGAATCTTGCCCCATATTTTACTGAAAAAATTGAAGCCATTCACTGAGAGCTGTCTTCATCTGTCCTTATCTCACCTCACCCAGATGCCTTCTGTCATCATCTCCCCCTCACCTGTCTCACATAATGAAGTCCCTTCTCCTTGCAAAGGCAAACTCTTTTCCATGGATAACGAACACCATTCTATCCCACCTTCAGCTGATTGACCCTCTAAAATCCTTTCTTTCTCAATTATCTTCATTTTCCCCTTGTTTACTCTCTGCTTCCCTATTGCCTACAAACATGTATAGGTCTCCTCCATCTTTAAAAAACCCTCACTTGATCCATCCATATCCTCTAGCTGTCATGCTATATCTCTCCTCTTTTTTTATGGCTAAATTCCTTTAGAAGACTATCTACAATTGGTGCTTCCATTTCCTTTTTCTCTCATTCTCATCTTAATTCTCTTTATTCTGGCTTCTTGACCTCATTATTCTATAGAAATTACCTTCTCCAATGATTGATCAACAGTTAGATCTAATGGCCTTTTCTCAATCCTTCTTGACCTCTCTGTTGCTTTTGATACTGTTGATAACCCTTTTAGCCTTGATAATTCTCTTTTCTCTAGCTTTTTGGGATTCTACTGTCTTCCAGTTCTCTTTCTATTTACCTGCCTGTTCCTTCTCAGTTTCGTCCAATGGATTTTAATCAGTGTCATTCTTTGTTAAAGGTCGGTGTCCCACTGGGTTCTTTCCTGGGCCCACTTTCTTTTTCCTTCTGTAGTAATTCACCACATATAGAGGTGCTGCTCAGTCAGCTCTCATGGATTCAATTATCATCTCTATGCTGATATTCTCAAATTTACTTATTCAGCCCTAACTTGTCTGCTGACCTGCACTTTCATATCACCAACTGCTTATTGGACATCTTAAATGGGATTTTCTACAGATATCTTAAACTCAACATGACCAAAATTGAACTCATCATCTTTTCCTCAAATCCTCCCTTCTTCCTAAATTGTCTGTTACTGTGGAGGGTACCATCCTTCCTTGAATTTCTTTTTTGATTCTTCTCTCACTCCCCTCACTCCATATTCAATCTGTTGCCAATATCTGCCAATTTTATTTTCACAATATCTCTCACACACACTCCCTTCTCTCCTCTGACACTTCCACCACCCTGATATAGGCCCTTAGCAACTCATCTGGAATATTGCAATAGCCTGCTTATTGGTCTGCCTGGCACAAGCCTTTCCTTGCTCCAGTCCACCCTTCACTCAGCTGTCAATGTGATCTTTCATGTTCTTTGAAATCCAGTGACACTGGCCTCCTCATTCTTCCTTGAACAAGACACTCCATCTCCCAATTTCAGGCATTTTTCATTTTCTGTCCCCCCCATACCTGCAATGCTCTCCTTCATCCCTGCCTTCCCTGGCTTCCTTCAAGTCCTAGCTAAAATCCTACCTTTTATAGGAAGACTTTCCCAATTCCCCTTCCCTCTTGATTATTTCCCATTTATCCTGTATATATCTTGTTTGTACGTAGTTGTTTGTATGTTGTTTCCCACTTTAGACTCTGAGCTACTTGAGAACAGAGACTATGTTTTACCTTTATTGTTTCTCCAGTGATTATCATGGTGATAATACCTTATGAATAGTAGGTGTTGATGAGTGAGATTGACTGAATGAAAAGAATTTGCAATAGGACATTTTCTCTCATATATCTATGGCATACTCTCTTACAAATATGTATATACACACATACATATGCACATATACACATATATGTATATGTATAGACACATGCACACATACACATATATATGTATACATATATACACACCATCAAGGGGGGAGTGAGAACATATAGTAACATATATGAAGCACATGTGGGAAATATTTGTAGAAAATCACTTCATCCTCATATCACAGATGCCTTCTGGTGATGCCATCATAGGGCTCTGATTGGACCCACTCCTTGTTGGGTGTTTCACTAGTTCATGTTGGTCTTATGTTGATAACTGATCCTGTAGTCTCTGCTGCACTTATCCCATAGTAACTGTTAGGCATGTTACCTTTTCTGACGTATTACTCTGCTGGTCTCATTGCCCCGCGGCCATCTTGGTTGTGTGCCAGAGGTTATGGTTATGTTGCTATGCTGAATCTTCTTGTAGTCACTGGGTGAGTCATCCCCAGTGAGTGTTACTCCCTGATACTGTCTTCTGGGTTTTTCTATTTCGGGTTACTGAAGCCATGTTAGTTCTAGTCTGCTAGGGATCATAGAGATGTAGATTTAGACCTGAAATGGAACCTTTAGAGACCACTGAGTCCATACCCCTCTTATTTTTCATATGAAGAAATTTAGGCTGAGATTAGTTAGGGCATACACCCAATAAGATTTGAACTCAACTTTTTCTAACCCTAAATCCAGTGCTCCTCAGAGGCAGCTAGGTGGAGAGAACAATGAGCTTGGAATCAGGAAGACATGAGTTCAAATGCAGCTTCTGATACTTACTAGTTGTGTGACTCTCCCCAATTATAACATGGGGATAATAACATCTATATCTCAAGGTTGTTGTGAGGATAAGATGAGGTAATATTTGTAAAGTTCTTAGCACAGTGCCTGGCACAGACCAGACCCTTATAAATGTTTGTTGCTGTCCTTCCTGCCCACATCCTTAGGGCTGTATTTTGGCCAGCTGAGAAAAACGTTGGTCTCTCCCTCCATTATTTAGGCAATGGGGAGTCCCTAGGGCATGTTATTATCATCATCGCCATCACCATCACAATTATCATCATCATCATCATCATAATCATCATCATCATTCTCCCACCCCAAACACACACACAATTACATGCTATTTTAGTCTGGAAAACCTTGGTGTTTTGTGATTAGTCTTTTTTTGTCCAACAAACTGACATACCTTCTCCACTTGCCAGACACTGCCTCTCCCTCTGCCAGGCCTCTTTTCTCTGACCCCCATAACTCAACCATCTATGTCTGGAAGCTTTCAGACTGAAAACTTCCAGTTTCCTAGATAACTAGTGTCTTCTCAGCTGGGACTTCAGGTATGGGAAGACAGTTGGACCCACCTGAGTAGGATCTTTTCTCTATCACCATCCGAGCTACCTTGAAGGTGTAGAGCAAGGAAGGGGGAGGAGGTGGGACCTGAAGTCTCATGGCCACATAAGACCCTTTAAGTCCTCAAGTGCTACCCTTTGACTGAATCTAAACTTCATAGAGCAGATCCCCTTAATAAAAGGATTTGTTCTGTAAAACTTGGACTCAGTCAAAAAGCCGCACCTAAGGACCTACAAGGCTACATATGGCCTCGAGGTCTCAGGTTTCCCACTTCCAGGTAGAGTGAAATTGAACCTAGGAATTCTAGTGAGATCCTTCTTTAAGATCATCATGGATTGTCTCCTTTAGCCATGGGCCTACAGGCTATTGTACTCAAGGCTCCTTGCTGACATCCCTAATTTGATCTTTTCCCTGCTCTTCACAGATCCATGTTGGAAGAGTCAGTCCAATTCCAGTGTGAGGGAGTGAGTGAGCTGCTCTAATGCCTTTCCTCTGAGATCCTTGTCTCCCCTTTGGTTTGGGCATCTCCTGTTAAGCTATGTGTCTTTCTCTTAAACAAGTCATTGCAGTAAGCATTTAGCAAGCATCCAGTATGTGCCAGGCCCCGTGTTAAGTGCTGGGGATAAAGAGATAAGCAAAACAAAACAACAAAACCAAAACACCCAATCTCTGGTCTGAAGGAAATCATAGTCTAATTAGAAAGACAACATCAGACTATATCAAAACAAGATATATACAGGATAAATTGGAGATATCTGAATGGAAGACATTAGCATTAAGGGTGATTGGAAAAGACTTTTGCGGAAGGTGGGGTTTTAGGTGGAACCTGAGAGAAGCTGGGGAAGCCTAGAGAAGGAGATGAAGAAGGAGGAAATTCTAGAGACTAAACCTGTCAATCAAAGGTCCATTACTTTTAGTATTGACTTGTGCGTTGATTTCTTTTTTGAAAGCCTTTTATTCACAGCAATTGACCTTGACACCTACAAAGAAGGTAAATGAGGTTTATTTTTAAATCTTCCTGAAATCTTCTAACTTCCACTAATTTCCTTGAATTTGTTTACCAGACATAGAAATGTTTCAGATTTCAAAAATACATTTTATTAATGCTTATTTGTTTTTTACATCAGATTCTCCTGAGGGTTTTTAAATGAGCATATGCAATTAGCAGAGCAGTACGGTAGAAATATTTCTTTGCTCAGAGAAAGGATGGACTATAGTTAGGAAGATTATGGAGGAGACAATTCCAAAAGGTAGAGGAGAAGAAGTGAGTCCTGACAGCCACTAACTATCCATGTTACCTTGGGAAATTAATTTTACATGGAAATACTTCAAGGATCCATGATTACATAGTATTCCTTTCATTAATGAAGCTAACATCAGTAGATGGTTTGATTTACCGTGGCCAAAAAGAATCATTCCCTGGTGTTCTGGTGGTTTAATGTAGTGAGGAGGGTGTTGGTCTTGAAGTTGAATCCCACCTCAAACTCTGAGACCCTGGGCAAATCACTTACTGTCTCTGAACCTTCATTTCCTCATCTATGAAAATAAGGGGTTGGACTCGATACTTAAGGCTTCTTTCAGCTCTAAATCTGTGATTCTGTCATCTGAGGGTGTACAGCCATGTGGGGATGGGCCTTTCCAAACTTTGCTGGGTGGGCCCTGGAGGATGGACCCATGTCTGAAGGGCTGATCACAGCTTTTGCTCTGCTAGTTTACCTTAGGAGAGCTCAGAGTCACTTCTGTATCGTGTCCAAGAATTGCAGCAGGGCTAGAATAGCAGAAAACCCTTGTAAATTGTCAAGTGCTAAGTAAAGGTGAACTATTGTTATTATTCTTTTATAGCCCTAAAGGCAATTTGAAGAGACACACACACACAGAGAGAGAGAGAGAGAGAGAGAGAGAGAGAGAGATTTCTCACCACCATTGGATCGCCTAAATTATTTTTCGAAGTTCTGTCATCTCTACTAATTTGTATTTCCATTTTCTAAAAATGCATCCCACTTTACAAAGACTTTATGTAATGAAGGCTCTGTTTTATGCCCCACTTCTGTGCTAAAAATCCCATGCTACCTCCTCCAATGCACTTTTATTTTTTATTTCTTTTTTTTTGCTATGCCCCAACTACTAAAACTCAATTGATGGCAAAATGTTTCAATAGCTTGGAACAGTGGTGCCAAACTCAAATAGAAACAGATCCTGAAGGCTGCATACTCACTTAGAAAATCAGATATTATCATTATCTATATTTTATTGTATATGTATACATAGAAACATACACATATACACATATATTATGTGTTTATATGTGTGTGTATATATATACATATGTGTATATATATATATACACATATATGTACATATAAAACATTTTCCAATTGCATTTTAATCTAGTTTAGCTACACTTGGGAGTTTTGTGATGAATTTGACATCTTTAGTCTGGAAGAATCTAAGTCACATTAAATTACTATTGCCAAGCTGTTCTTGTGAAGTTAATTTTTTCATTTGAATAACTTGAGGAATTTATTAAGGGTATGATATAGTGCTGGATTTGGACTTCAAAGACCCCCAGCTTTGTTACTCAATTCTTGTGTGGCCCAGGGCAAATCCCTTTACCCTTTGGGCCTCAATTTTTTTCATCTGAATTAAAAAAAAGGTTAGATTAGGTTAGAGATTCTTAACCTTTTTTGAATTACGAACCCTTTTGGCCATCTGTTGAAGCCTATAGACCCCTTTCTCAGAGAAATGTTTTTAAATTCATAAATTATATACAATTACAAAGGAAACAAACTAAATTGAAATAAAGATGTGTTTCCCTCATTCAAGTCTACTGTCCCCCTGAAATATCTCTATGGGCCTCTTGAGAGTTTGTGGATCTCAACTTAAAAACTCCTGGATCTCCAAGGTCTGGCTCCTTATCTCATGATAAGGAGATCTTTGTACCGGAAGGCAGATCACTCTGGTTGTGGCTATAGAGAAGAAAAGGCTTAGTCCTTGACAGACACCAAGGATAGTAGTTGCGAAGATTAATTAAATAGAAAATTCTATGTAATCCACATGGAAGGAGTAGTTGGCCTGGAAATGATCACTTTGGCCAGATTTTTACTCATTCATTGTCAAGAAGTATTACCTTCAAAATTAGCAGTTGAACCATAGCAGCTTCCACCAAGCTATTGGATAAAGCAATGAGCCTGTACTGATTAAAACAGACTAAGAAACCCTCTACATTTTGATTAAATCTTATTTTATCCTCAGCTCTTTACTTTCCCTTACCCTACACAGACAGTCAATCAGTCATCAAGTCTTGTCATTTTTACCTTCACAAGATGTCTCAGATTTGACTCTTTCTCAGGGCTCACCTTTCAGGCTCTTATCACCTATTTTCTGGACTATTAAAAAAGCCCCCTAATTGGTTTTTGTCTCAATCGTTTCCCCTCTCCAATCCATCCTTCACTTAAGTATCGAAGTGATTTTCCTAAAATACAGGTCTGACCTTGACATCTCTCTATTTATTAAACTAGGTGGCAGAGAGAATAAACTGCTGCGCCTGGAGTCGGGAAGACTCATCTTCCTGAGTTCAAATCTGGCCTCAGACACTTACTGCCTGGGCAAGTCACTTAACTCTTTTTCCTCAGTTTCCTCCTCTATAAAGAAACTACTGTAGTATCTTTGCCAAGAAAACCTCAAAAGGGGCCATCAAGAGTAGGACGTGACTGAAAAAAAAACCCCTACTGAACAAGTAATTCCTTATTGCCTATAAGATCAAATATGAACTCTTATATTTAAAGCATTTAAAGCCTTTCACAACCCAGCCCCATTCTACCTTTACAGCCTTGTTATACATTACTCCCCTTCTATTTTTCACAGTCCAGTCAAACTGACTTTATTGATATTCTTTATTCATGATTCTCCAACTCCATTCTCCATGCCTTTTTTTAAAATTAAAAAAAAATTTTTAACATGTGTTTTTAAAACTTTGGGTTACAAATTTTCTCCCTTCCTCCCTCCCTACCCACCCTCATTGAAAAGGCAAGCATCTTGATACAGGTTATAGATGTGTAGTCATGCAAAACACTTCCATAGTAGTCATGTTGTGAAAAACTAAATATATTTCCCTTTATCCTATCCCGCCCCCCATTTACGCTATTCTCTCTTTCTACCCTGTCCTTCCTCAGAACTGTTTGCTTCTGATTATCCCTTTTCCCAATCTGCCCTCCCCTCTATCAACCACCTGCTCTATTGTCCCCTTCCCCCGTTATTTTCCTGTAGGGTAAGATAGAGTTCCATACCCCACTGTGTATGTTATTCCCTCCTTAAGCCAAATCCTACGAGAATAGGGTTCACTCATTCCCTCTCACCTTCCCCTATTTCCCCTCTACTGTAAAAGCTTTTTCTTGTCTGTTTCATGTGAAATAATTTACCCCATTCTACTTCTCCCTTTCTCCTTCTCCCAGTATAATCCTCTCTCACCCCTTAGTTTTATTTTCCAGGTATCACCCCTTCATCTTTAACTCACCCTGTGCCCTCTGTCTATCTATCTGTCTATCTATACATACATATAATTTTTTTCCCTCCCACTACCTCAATACTGACAAAGGACTCATGGGTTACAAATATCATCTTTCCCTGCAGGAATGTAAACAGTTTAACCTTAATAAATCTCTTATGATTTCTCTTTCCTGTTTACCTCTTCCATGTATTTGAAGGTCAAATTTTATATTCAGCTCTGGTCTTTTCCTCAGGAATGTTTGAAAGTCCCCTATTTCACTGAATGACCATTTTTTTACCCTGAAGGACTATACTCAGTTTTGCTGGGTAGGTCATTCTTGGTTGTAATCCTATCTCCTTTGCCCTGCGAAATATCATACTCCATGCCCTCTGGTCCCTTAATGTAGAAGCTGCTAAATCCTGTGTCATCCTGATTGTGTTTCCACAATACTTGAATTGTTTCTTTCTGGCTGCCTGCAATATTTTCTCCTTGACCTGGAAATTCTGGAATTTAGCTACAATATTCCTAGGAGTTTTCCTTTGGGGATCTTTTTCAGGAGGTGATTGGTGGATTATTTCAATTTCTATTTTGCCCTCTGGTTGTAAAATATCAGGGCAGTTTTCCTTGATAATTTCTTGAAAGATGATGTCTAGGCTCTTTTCTCAATCATAGCATTCAGATAGTCCAATAATTTTTAAGTTCTCTCTCCTGGATCTATTTTCCAGGTCAGTTGTTTTTCCAATGAGATATTTCACATTCTCTTCTATTTTTTCATTCTTTTGGATTAGTATTACAGTGCCTTGATTTCTTATATCGTTGCTAGCTTCCAATTGCTCCATTCTAATTTTTAAGGAAGTATTTTCTTCAGTAAGCTTTTGGACTTCCTTTTCCATTTGTCCAGTTTTGCTTTTTAGGGCATTCTTCTCCTCATTGGCTTTTTGGACCTCTTTTGCCATTTGGGTTAAGCTATTTTTTTAAGGTGTTATTTTCTTCAGTATTTTTTTGGGTCTGATTTAGCATCACTCTCAGTTTTTCCTCTGCTTCTCTTACTTGCTTCTCAAAATCCTTTTTGAGCTCTTCTTTTTGAGCCTGGGACCAATTCATATTTTTCTTAGAGGCTTTGGAGGTAGGAGCTTTGGCTTTGTTGTCTTCTTCTGGTTGTATGTTTTGATCCTCTTTGTCACCAAAGTAAGATAATATGGTCTGACTCTTTTTGCGTTGCTTGCTCATGATCCTGGCCAATTGCTTGAGTTATAAACTCTTTTTTTAAAAAAATTAATTAATTAATTTTTTAGGCAATTGGGGTTAAGTGACTTGCCCGGGTCACACAGCTAAGTGTCTCAGTAACAGTGACACAGTAAGTGTCAAGTGTTTGGTCTGAGGCCGGATTTGAACTCAGGTCCTCATGACTTCAGGGCTGGTGCTCTATCCACTGTGTCACCTAGCTGCCCCTATAAACTCTTTGTTAAGGTAGGGGTCTGTTTCCATTGTGGAGAATGTACTGTTCCAAGCTGCAGGGGTTTTTGTGCAGCTGTTTTCAGAGATACTTCTAGGGACCTGTAAATTTTTAGTTCTTCCAAGGTGCTATGATCAAGGGCGAGGTGTTTACTCCTTTCCTGTCTTGTGCTCTGCTCTATGAGTGACCACAAGCACTCCTTTTTGTATTGGAACTGTGAGGAGGATTTCCTCTCCACCGCCACTACAAGCTCCACCAGACCAGTGCTCCTCCTTGCCCCAGGACCACCACCCAGAACTGTGACCTAGATCTAAGCATGGGCAAAGCAAGAGAATCCTGCACCATCAGAGAGATCCCTGCAATCCCCCTCCGATTAGCCGCTTGATTCACCCTCAGTCTGTGGGCCGGAAGCTCAGGGGCAGCTGCTGCCCTGGGCCGAGCTTGGGGACTGGGACTGGAACCCCACTGTGCTTCTCTCTTACCACCTCAAAAACAGACTTTTCCCACTGACCTTCTAAGTTGTCTTTGGCATTCATGGGTTGAGAAGTCTGGAAACCGCCACAGCTGCCCTCGATTCAGTCCTCTGAGGCCTGCTCCAGGGTCGCTGTGGCCTGCATGCCTACGCCAAACTGAGTTCCTCTCCCAGCCCAGTGCCATATACCTTTCTAATCAATCATCCAGGTTGTCTTGGGCTGTAAATTTGTTTCACGCTGTCTTTTTGTGAGTTCTGCTGCTTTAGAACTTGTTTAGAGCCATTTTTTATAGGTATTTGGAGGGGTTTGGGGGAGAGCTCAAGCAAGTCACTGCTTTTACTCGGTCATCTTGGCTCCACCCTCCATGCCTTTGCACTCTCTCTTTCTCTCCTCTATACCTGGAAAACTCTCCCTCATATCTGCTCCATGGACTCCTTTACTGCTTTCAAGACTCAGGTCAAACACCACATTGTCCTGGAAGCCTTTTCTGATCCACCTCACCTCCAGCCACTGTTGCCCTCTCTCCCCAAAATGCCTTGTGCTTACTTTGTATATATTCTGAATATATTTATATGTGTATTTGTTGGCTCCTCCATTAGAAGATGAGTACCTTGGGGTCAGGGACTGTTTAATTCTCTGTCTTTGTATGGGCAGAGCCTGTCACAATGCCTGGCAAAGAGCAAGTGCTTAAGAAATGCTTGTTAGTTAGTTGTTTTCAGTATGTGGAAGAGAGTGCTGTAAAGCATAAGTACACAGGAAGTTGAAACAATATGGGAACTGACATGCCTGCTCCTCACCCCTGCCTCCCTTCCAAGTTCAGCTCATCAGGAACCTCTTCCTGATTCCCCCAGTTACTTGTCATCCCAGCTAGGTGGCATAGTGGATAGAGCTCTTCACTAGGACTCAGAAGACCTCAGTTCAAATATGGCCTCGGATATTAGCTGTGTAACCTTGGACAAATCACTTAAGCTTTGTTTGCCTCAGTTTCCTCAACTGTAAAAGGGAGATGATAACAGCACCTACCTTGCAAGGTTGTTAGGAGGATCAGATGGGATCATATTTTAAAGCACATAGCACAGCACCTGGCCTATAGTAGGCACTTAATTAATGTTTTATTTGCCCTTCCTCCCCTCCAATTGCTTTATATTTCTTTTGAATATTTTTTATTTGCTTTTCTGTCTACATGTTATCTTCCCTCCCCTGTCTTCCACAACCCTTTCATAGAATGTCAGGTCCTTGAGAATAGGGACTATTTAATTTTTTGTCTTTGTATCCTCAGCATCTAGCACAGTGTCTGGCACGTAGTAAGTGGTTCATGAATACTTTTTGACTTGATTTGAATTGTGGGTTCTGGTTTTAAGTGGGCTAAACTGATCTGAGCAACTTTGGTCTAACTTCAAAAAAAAGCTTTACAAGATGTAGTTCTTGTAAGCAATCGCGTGAAGAGGGAAAGGTGATAAACAAGTGTCTTATAGAAGTACCTATCATCTCTTCTTCTGCTTCCCATTCCCCAAGTGCTAATTGAGGTGAGGAAGATGCTTAAAGACTTATACACACATATCCCCATCTCCTTTCCTTCCATCTCTCTCCCTTGCACTGACCCCTCTTCTTGCTTCCTCCATCTCCTTTCCCACTTACAAAAAAGAAGGAAAAAAAGTGCTAATTGACAGCAACAAAGGATTCTTTGCCTGGAGCCCTTCTCCTTTGTGTTAGCAGTCCAAACTTGGTACAAAGACCTGTAGTAACCTTTCCTCCTCTGCATCCACAGAAATTGCTTTCAGCCTTCTGTTATATATCCTTTCTTTCTATCAGGTTTATACTTGGCAAGAAAAGATTCTTTTGGTCATTTATTTATGTACCTCTTTTGATCTTGTTTTCTAATTCCACTCTTATCATCTAGTTTCCCATTAATCTTTTTAGTGGACTGCATAGGTATCTAACCCCAAACTGATTTGCCTCATTCTTGTGGGATTCTTTCAATATGTTAGCTAGTTTTACATCGCTCCTTCAGAAATATGGATACTCTTTATTGAATTTCCTTTCATGTTTTAAGCAGACACATGAAACTGCTTTGTGAGACTTATGGAGTCTCAATGGATATTATTTTACATTTTTGGGGAGGGGACATTAATTCCCCATTATGCAAATTTGAAAATAAATTGTTGATCTTTGGGAAAAATTAACAAACTTATTATCTGATTAAATAATTTAATAAAAATTAAAACTCATTAAATAAGTGCAGAGAAGATTTTCTTTGTATATTAGAATGATTTTTGCACATTTAAAATTTCATTTTAGATTAAATTGCCCATCACATTCTTACTTTTCTCCTCCAGGGTTTTGGCATCAGGCAGTGATTCACAGGCTAAACATCACTTCTGTCATCAACAATCAGACTCTTATTTGCTCTGCCAGTATAATCAACCTGAATCTCCCTCCGTTCCCCTTTGAATGTTTTGTCGGGTCTCTCTAGATTTTAATGCTTCTCACTTTAAGCACATCCATCTGACTTTTCCTCAGGACTGATGTTGATGATGATTTGTAGGACAACAACTTTTCCTTCTAGTTTTCCAACCTTCTCCACAGGAGAATCACTAGGAAATTTAAAGTGCAGCCCCTTTATGAAAAACTCAACAAAAGAATATAAATGAATGACAGTTTCTAGAATATGTTTAACCAAAACACTGCTAGTAATAGAGCCCATCCATTAATATTATATCAATGATGTTTTTGATGGAAAGCATATTGTGATTAAAAAAAAGTCTTGACAAGTAATATGTGTGTGATTGAAAATACATTCAGCTGTGAACCACTTTAATGGATTTGTTTCTTGACAGCTACAAAGGCATTTCCAAAAATCCTTATAAAGTTAAGTTGTTTGCTCTCATATCTTTGGGTTGATTCTGTGTGGAATGAAAAAAATGGTGGAGAAATTAAAACTTCAAGCCTACATTTGATGGGTTAAAAAAAGTCACTATTTACAGGAATGTACTGACTCAAATCATGACATTTGTCAAGCTAAAGAAAAGTTAAATATGTATGTATGTAAGCAAATAAATGTATTCAAAACATATCTGCAAAGTGATATATGAATGAGAAGCATTATTATCATTGCATAGAAATACTACATATAAAAGAATTCAGCAAGCATTCAAAATTGAAATTCATAATATTGGGAGATACAGTAAGAACTCCTTTATATGGTGCTTTGTAGTTTGCAAAGCACTTCCCTTATAATAATCCTGTGAGCTAAGTGTTAATTACCTCCAATTTACAAAGAAAAATGAGTCTGGGTGGTTAAGTGACTTGCCTATGATCACACAGCTTATAAATGTCCCAGGCAGCATTTGAACCCTGGTTTCCTGACTCTAAATCCATTGCTTTATTTACTATACCATGCTATTTCTAATAAAACACTCTATGTTGTGTGTGTGTGTGTGTGTGTGTTTTCTTCCCCTCCCCCCTTCTCTTTTGTCATTGTCTTTCAAATGGGTGAGAACCTTAAATAGTGAAACAGTTATTGTGATTTTCCAGCCTGGGTTCCTTGAGAATCTTACCCATCATCATGTTTGTAAGACTGAGGAATCACAAGGCAAAGAGCCAGACAGACAATAAAAAGACATTTATTAGTGTGCTAAGGCTTGGACTAGTGCGGTTTCAGCTTCTTAGGGTACAGATTGGGTGTTTTTAAGTTTTTAGACTGCTTAGAGTACACAGCCAGTCAGTGGCATTCTTTAGCAGAAAAGGGAATGGGGAAATGTGCAAGCCTTGGAGACACAGGTGTTGTTAAAGGTCTGTGGGAAAATACATTTCTGGGTGGTTAGTCTTATCAGAAGTCCCTGTATGGCAGAAAATTTCCAAGATGGTAGAGGCCGTTTTTTAAGTAGAATCATTTTTGTTCCTTCTGGTGTCACCAGTAGAAAGGGAAGTAAAATGCAAACTCTATATTTCTGTTTCCTTGATCTCAGAGGGGAGAACATAGTTCCCCCAAATCATAGTTCTTATTCAAGCCTGCTCCTTTTATCAGGTGCTACAAAAGTAGTATATGGAAAGAATGTCGGTCTGGTCAAACCACTATGTAACCTTTTGATAAGTCTTGTAGCCATTCTGGCTCAATATTTTCATCAATAAAACAGTGGTACTTCACTTTGCATCTGCTGCCCTACCTGGTTTCAGCTCTGTGGAGCAGGACCTAGCAGAGAACATTTTCTCTTTTACAGATCTCTGACATAATTGGATTTGTTTTCTGCCTTATCTACTCCCTGGCACCTTGACTCTCTCTGTTCTTGACCAGTTTATACTTTTACACTTGAAATTACTAGTAAACTTAGCTAACCTGGGCTAATTGGAGTTTCTATTCTATAAATTTACATCTTGACTCAATGGTATATCTCACCTTGCCTTTTTTGAGACATTACTTCTGTCCAGTCCCTTAGTATAATTGCTGTTTTGCCTTAGCTGGACAGTTTGGTAATATTCTGTAAGCTCCTGGTCAAGATGCTGCCTAGCCATGATATCACCTATGTCTATCATGTTACTGCATAGAAACCCTACCCTGCCCAATCCAAGCCTATTCTTAACAAAGGCACTGTGCTATGTACTTCAGGGGGTACACAGATCAGTAAAATATAATCACCATTCTCAAAGAGTTTGTAATCTAGTAAAAGATATGTGAGAAGACGTGACTATTCTTCAAAGCAGAAATATAAGTGGCATATATAAAATACATGGATTCAGGGGAAGAAATCACATCCAGATGGGGAGATCAGGGAAGGCCTCATGGAAGAAGTGGCAATTGAAGGAATGGATAGAATTTTAATAGGCCTAGAGATTTTGGAAGAGAACATTCTAGATAAAGAGAATAGAATGAGTAGACAGAGACAGAGTTTAGGAAAACTGAGCATTTTCAGGGAACAATGAGCAGTTTTAATACAATCCTAGATATGGAGCACATCATTATAGCAAGACTTGGAACTTGACATGCATGTCCAGGTGCTGTGGGAGATAAGACTGAAAACATAATTTGGATCTATATTGTTGGGGACTTTAACTTCCAAACAATGGAATAACACATAATTTTTTATCTGAATATTGACACGAAGCTATTCTTGAGAATGATTGATGAAAGATGGATTGCATTGGGGGGAGAACAGGCAGGAAGCAAGGAAATCAGTTGGGAAGCAATTGCTATTGTCTCTCCCAAGTGAGAGATGATGAGGGTCTGAATCTGGGAAGCAGGTGTAGGAATGGAAAAGAGAAGCTGTCTTTAAAAGATAACAGACAGATCAATTCTATGAGAATTGTTGACTGATTAGACATAGGAGAGCAAAGCTGAAGGAGTCAAAGATGATTGCAGGTTTTCAGCTTGAGTGTCTAGGAGAATGGTAATATCAACATATAGGAGAGTTTTAGGAGGAACCACCTGACTTAAAAATCCCTGCCAGTTGAAGAGCTTTTATTTTCAGGCGTGTCTTTGTATGTTGTCTCCCTCCATTAGATTGTAAGCTCCTTGAGAGCAAGGACTGTCTTTATTATTTTTTTAAATTGTATCTCCAGTGCTTAGCACAGTGCCTAAATAAATGTTTATTGGATTGGGATTGGATTGGTACTGGACTAGATGCAATTTAATTCAACAAACATTTATTAGAGACAAGCTGGTATAGAATCATAGATTTAGAGCTAGAAGAGACCTTAGAGAAGTCATTGAGTCCAACCCCTTCATTTTCTAGATGAAAAAGCTAAAGCCCAGAGGATTTAATGACTTGCTCAGGGTCACATAGCTAGTCAACGTCTGAAGAGGGATTTGAATTCAAATCTTCTTGACTCAAATCTAGCACCCTATCCCCTAAAACACACTGTCTTAAAATAAAACCCTGTAGTTTTGATCATAGATGAAGACTCAAATAATAGCATGATTTGGGAAGATGCTTTTTTAAAAAAAATATTTCTCAACCACAAGAATTTTGGTAGTCAGGTGACAGGGGTTCAAACTTTAGAAAAATCTTGTGACTCTTGGTTCTCCTTATCCTGTTTCAGAAGAAAGAGAGTCAATAGTAACAAAAGATGCAGTAAGGTTAAGTAGGACAGGCAAAAATGGACTGAGGAGGAGAAGTGAAAAATCTTTAGAGGGGGAAAAAGCTATATCAACTGGCAAATATTTTGTGACAAAGGAAATCCCTTGAGGAAAGGGAAGAAATCACAACAAATTTTGCAAGCCCCCATTGAAAATGACAATGGAGCAACTCTAGAAAAGTAATATGGGTTGAGGAATGAGAAAAAGCCGTTGAATTTCACAGTTAAGGAGATTGTCACCAGCCTTGGAGAGAGCAGTGTCTAGGCTTTGGAATAAGATATGACATTGCAGGGGTTTAAAAAATGAGTGAGTGGTAAGGTAGTAAAGGCAGCCAATGTAAACAACTCAGTGAAGGCCAGAAGTCCTTAATCAGGAGTTCATCAACTTAAATTTTTTTTCGGTAACCATTTCACTGTAATTGGTTTACTTTGTAATTTCATGTATTTTATGTCATGACTTTCAAAACTATATTCTGAAAAGGGGTCCATAAGCTTCACCAGAATGTCACAGATATTTATGACACAAATAAATGTTAAGAACTACTGTTCTAGGAGGTTGTCAGGAAAGGGGAACAATATAGAATGTAATGGAAAGGGATGATGGGGGAAGGTAAAAGTTTTTTACCTTCTTTTTTTACCTTCCAAAAAAAGGTTTGTTTTTTTTTGTTTGTTTTGTTTTTAAAGAATGAGGAGTCTTTAGTATATTTATAATCAAGTAGGTAGGCATCATTAGGTAAAGAGAAATTGTAAATAAGAGAGAAGGAATAATTAATTGGTGAGATAAGCTTCCAAAGTAGATTCAAAAGAATTTATCAAGGGCACAAATATGTGTTTAGCCTAGAAAGGAGAAGGGCCATTTCATCTTCTGAGACTAGAACAGAGAAGAGGATGGGTAAAAACACAGAGAGTTTTCAAGGTGTGGAGTAGAAGAAATAAGGGAACTAATGACAGATGGCCTTCATTTTTTCTCAGAAGAGTAGTATATAAGTCATTTGCTGGGAAGAGTGGTATGTGGATAGGAGTGTCTTGGCAACTCGAAGTGATAGTAAAAAAAAGTTGTGAAAGTTGCCGTGGGGAGTATGCTGGAAGGTCAATCAGGAATTAATAAAAGGTTGACCTGCAATAGTAAAGGTTTGGTGGAAATTAGGTAGTAGATGGTAGTGGTGGTCCACGTCTGTGGCATTTATCTAGGCATAAATGGCTGAAAAGCAAGAGGACAATGGTTGAGTATAGTTTCAGTGGTTACCTCTAGGGTCAAGATTGTCAAGGGAGTAACTTTAAACCAGAATGTGTAACCTTCAATAGCCTGTTGAACTGGGGAGACAGGATTGGAGGCATTCACAGGGGGTTGTGAATAAGAAGAATCCTTGGGAGGAGTAAGGCAGAAGGACAGATGGAAATATAGGATATTGAATCAGAGAAATTTCAGATATCATGACCATGGAAGTGAAATAGTTTTGGATGATAAATGCATGAAACATCATTTATTAATCACTTAGAGGTCTTTGTTCCAGACATCATACGAAGTGCCAGGGATACAAATACAAAAAGTGAGATGGTCCTTGACTTCAGGGAGCCCATAAGACAACACATATGGGGTGGACAAGGACATAGTCTGGGGAGTAATAAGGATAATTAATTGATCCATATGACATACCCTTTCCAGAAACAATTGTAGTTTTGATTTAATTGAGTCCAGACAAACATGTAGAAAGCAGGGATGGTTATGTGGTAGGATAAGGAGGAAAGAGAGTGTTATAGGCACAGCTGTAAGGCAGATGATAAGATGGTCCAAATGACTGTCTTTCAGGGATGTGAAGTTGTTTTGATCTGAGGTTGACCAGATGTAGTAGGCTAGGTAAGTTTACTTTTGCTCAGTTACCAGTCAAGATGACTTTGAAAATTGGGAGTCCTAAAGCTAAGTGGATTGACTCCCTCAAGGAATGATTGAATTGCTGGGTAAAAGAAATAGGAATGAGAGCTGGCTAGCTACAGGCTAGGGAAAATACCACATGAAAATAGCAATTCCAGTGGCTTCCTAATTGTCTCTAGGATAAAATATAAACTTTTATGTTTAGCTTTCAAATAACTAAACAGCCTTCATAACCTTTATAGCCTTCATAACTTAGTCCCAACTTCTCTTTCTAGCTTCACTGGACATTATTCCCCTTCCCACACTTTGTGATCTAGTCAGATTGGCCTTCTCTCAACCCCTAACCTATGACACCATTTCTTCTTTCTGTGCCTTTGCACTATCGGTCTATCCTGTCTGGAATGCTCTTGCTCCTTTTCTTTTAAGATGGAGCTCAAGAAGTACATTTCCAAAGTTGAGAAGATAAGAATGATTGCCTTATTAACCTTTATGATAGAAAAACAAACAAAACTATACCTATTTTTAATTGATCACAAATTTCCTTAAGTACTATGTTCTCCAACAATATAGATGAATAACTAAATTCAAATCAAATATTAACACAATCATACACATATACTTTTTGAATGTTGGAATTAGGTTACTTATTCATGTTACTAACATTATATAAAGTGACATTATATATGGGAAATTCCTATTCCCAGAATTAATCGGATCATTTTTTGTTTTAGCCTAGCAAATGATATTGACACATCAGCTAAACACAGGCATTTGTATTTTCTGAATGTTAAATACATACCTAATATTATTAAGACATTGACCGATGTTAATAATTATATGTTAAGATGGATATTGGCTATGGTTAGAATTTTAATCATAGCATACACTAGGGATTTGTTATGACCAAAACACAAAATAAAATCACAAGTGATGAGAAATGAACTTGGCAATACAGCTTGAGGTGTGAGATAGCAGTTTCAAATGCTGTTTAGGGAAATATAGCATTTAGCCATTATCAGTGAGCCATGAGGTTCGTAGTTTAGGAAAGGATGCGATTGTGGTTCTCTAGGCTGTCTCATATAATTACATATAATGACTAAAGTAATCACATGCTCCATCAACCAAAACATTTCTTCTGTTTCCCTAATCAGTCATACAACAAAAACAAAATAAACACTTTACATTGAATTAAAAATAAACCTGCAAGCAATAAAGTCTGGCAAGAGTCTGTTAGACATTAGAGAAGTCTAGAAATATGTGTGCCAGTCCAATTAGTAGACCTTATACATTTAGGAGCACATACCACAATCAAATGAATTTGTGAGTTCTTCAGATGTCTTTTGTGATTGAATAGTATAACTAGATAAAGAATCATTTTTTGATCCAAGATCTCCAGTTAAACAATTTTTACAATTAAACTACCTCTTACAGTGATTTTTCTGCTTTCCCAGAAACACAGTGTGTGACTTTATAATGTATAATTATCAGACGGATGATTGTAACTTTCATTTGTTAACCATTAGCAAAGCTTGCACAATCATGGCTATAGGATGATTTAACTATAACTTGTTCTCCTGTTCATATTTCACTTATCTCTGCCAGTCTTCCTTTTGCTTCCTGGACTGCTAATTGTTTTATAATTATTGGGCATAATCAAAGAACCAATATTCCTTCATCTCTGGTGAGACCCACTGTCAGCCAACTTTTTCTTCCAAGGCCCATTTCTGGTCTGTTTTGTCCTGTTCTATCCATCTGTCTTTCTCGAAATTTAATGCTAATAGGCCCTCTAGACTTTTTGCTTTTGCCTAGCTGTGTCTCTGTAAGACGGTACAATAGACAAAAGCATTAGATTTGGGTTTGAGTCCCAACTTGGCCTTGTAGAAATCACTTTGTCTCCCTGGGCCTCAATTTCCTCATCTGTAAAATGACTCAGTTAGACTAGTTGGTCTCTAAGATCCCTTTGAACACTGTAATCTATTCTAATTCAATATGATTTATTAATGTCCCCTTTCTCTTGAAAATTTCTGAAAATACAATGATCATGTTCTTTGTGTTCATAGATAACTCGTGATGTTTTTTGTCAGGTGGATGCTTAATGAATATTTTGAGAAGGCAGCATGATAATGTGTGAAGAACATTAGACTTAGGATTGGAAAGTTAACATGTGATCTTAAGTATCTTTCAGCTTCTCTGAGATTTTCATTTGTCTCAGTTACAATTTTCTTATCTGCAAAATGGGGACAATAACACTTGCACTAGTTGCCTCAAAAAGCTGTTGTGAGGTTTAGATTCAACAATGTATGTAAAGTGCTTGGTAATAATCAAGTACCTTACCAATGGGAGCTATTGCTAATAGATTATGAACATGCTTTTATAAAGCTCTTTATGGTTGGGGTCTTTTGTGTTTAATATTTTGGTGTGGTCACATAAAACACAAAAATAGGGAATTTCCAAGCTTAATTAACTTTTTCACTGAAACAATTTCTGTAGATCCCAAAGGCAACTAGTAGAATGCCATTGGATAACATTCTCCAGCACATGATTAAGTTTCTATGTTTGATTACCATCTGGTCTGTTGAATAAAGCTACCATTATGTTGATGGAATATGGTTCTCACTCAAACATGTTCTGTTTTCCACAGGCTTCTGAACAACAACCAAATCAGGAAGATTTCCAGAAATGCTTTTGAAGGGCTTGAAAACTTGCTCTATCTGTAAGTCACAGGAAAAATCAATAATACTACCCATGGTGCTGCGTGATTGCCTTCTCCTCCTCTTCCTTTTCTTCCTTCTTTGAAAAGTCATGAGTAATCTATTTGGGAAAATAAATTGTTAAGTTACATTTCTCTTCCTCTAACATGTCCAAGACCCCCTTAGGTGGAATTATGGTCCCCAGATCCCTATCTGAAAACCTTTGGGCCCATTTCTAATGAACCTTGTCTTGGTTTCCCAAACCTTAAATTAAAGGAAAGGAAACCAGCAGAGAAATTGTCAGATGTTTTACATTCATAGCTCACTAGACAAACCTATTTCAAAATCATGTTCATCAAAAAGAAAGAGTGGTATAAAAAACACAGCCATCCTTGAAAAAACTTTCCTTCTAAACTTGGGGATGGTAATAGAAGAAGCAACTTTGATGAGCCTGGATATGAACCAAGTTTGGGATCAATTAGCTTAAGAATATGGCTATAGGGGACAGCTAGGTGGTGCAGTGGATAAAGCGCCGGCCTTAGAGTCAGGAGGACCTGAGTTCAAATCCAGCCTCAGACACTTAGTCAGACACTTGACCCTTACTAGCTGTGTGACCTTGGGTAAGTCACTTAACCGCAATTGCCTCACCAAAAAAAAAAAAAAGAAGACTATGACTACAGACAATCATATTTCCCATTTATGACTGTCTTGAAAAGGGGGGGAGGGAAGAGCTCAAAATGATTACCAGTGTAGTCTCATTTGCTTATGATAGTGGATAGTGATCACATGTTTGATATAAGGTAAAATTCTATTTGTATTTTCTTATCACAAATTGCTTATTAGTAGGTTATGATGGAATATTGTTACATGGAAGAGCTAGGGAAAAATGGAAGAATATCAAAGGAAAATAAGAATGATGTGAATCTGTTGGAGAGAGAAATATAATTGGTTTTCACTATTATCATAATATTATTTGAAGGCCAATAAAAATGCAACTTTAAAAAAAAAAGCATTTCCTCCTCTAGTTTCCCCATGTTCCACTTTATCATATATTAGAATTTTCCTTGAACACTTGGCATTTCTATCACTCTCCAGCCTGCTGTGTCAAACCCCAAAACTCCTCAGGCTAGTATACAAGACCTCACACAAGCACCTCACCATCTTTATTCCTTATCCTTCCTCTAGATCCTGTGATACAGTTGAAGTGATGTTTATTGCACCCTATATGCAGCTTTACTCATGGTCAGCCCAAAGACTTTTTATACCTCATTGCATGTATCTGCTCTCCCTTCTCTACCAAACCATATCTTTTATCTCTTTCAAAACCTAACTCAAAACTACTCCAGAAAGCCTTTCACAACTGAGCAGTCCAGACTGCTCTATTCTTTCCTCGAGTCATGTTTAGGTTGCCTCAGTACTTAAATATATTCCCTTTGTACAATATTTCATTTCAGTGCAATTTGGAAAATATTTTGGGGCATCTACTAAGAATGGGGCCTCTGGTAGGCACTTGGGAAAAAAAGATGAGCAAAGATACAGCTATTTCTTTCAAGGAATTTATAATCTAATAAGGGAAGTGAGACTGTGTGAAAATAAATAAAATAAAAAGTTATAATGATATAAGATTTATTCTATAATCTATGATAGGAGAGGTCAAATAGAAAGCTTTGAAAGTTTAGAGGAGGGAGGGATGGATTAATTGCTGTCAGGGAGTACAACATGGAGGAAGTTGCCCCTGAAATGGACCCTGAAAGAAAAGGAAGATTTTAGTAGGTAGAAACATGGGAATTGTCCAGCTTAGGTATAATACCCGCTTTGGGCTCACTCTCTCATTTGGAGTACACAGAGGGTGGTTGATTATTTGGGTTCTAGGGATAACCTTATGGTTGACTGCTCCAAATATATCTCATAAGCTTCAACTGATATGCTTCCCCTTACCAATCAGCCAGCAGACACAATAAAGTTTTAGAAAAGACATTTATTCAACTGGAATATCAAGAACAGAAGTTATCCTACCCCACCCCCAGAAACAAGGAACACACCTCCCACAAAGATACATAGAATATAGAGTGGAGATGGCAGAGAGTGGGCATGAACTTAAAGTACAGCAGTAGCAAAGCACATGATATGACCAAGGCACTAAACAACTCTGGGGTGGCAAGACCTCAGTGCCCATTCTTTTGCTGGAGAGTCATCAGAAAGTTCACTGCAGGACAGGATGTCATTCTCCCACCATCAACTGCCTATTGTAAGTCTAGAACTGGGTATCCTGTAGACGTCTTTAACTCAATATGGCAGTCAGTCAGTCAATAGCCATTTATAAAGTACCTGCTACGTGTCAGACAATGAGCTAAGTATTGGGGATACAAAAAGAGGCAAAAGACAGTTTTTGCCTTGAAAGAGCACCAAGTCTAAAGGGGAAGGAAACAAGCAGACAAAAATATTCAGACAAGCCATATACAAGATAAAAAGAAAAATAATTAAAGGAGGGAAGACACTAGATTTAAGAGGGGTTGGGGAAGGCTTCCTGGGGAAATTGAGATTTTAAAGGAAGTCAAGGAAGCCAATAGGTGGAGTTGAGGAAAGAGAGTGTTCCAGGTGTGGAGGACAGCCAGAGAAAACTATCGGAGCTGAGAGGTGGAATGTCTTGTTCATGGAACAGCAAAAGCAGCCAGGTCACTATGTGAAAGATCACATTCACAGCTGAGTGGAGGATGGACTGAGTACCTGGGAGGGAGCATGGTAGAAAGTAGACTGGAAAGGTAGGAGGGGGCTAGGTTATTAAGGGCTTTGAATGTCAAATAGAGCATTTTGTATTTGCTCCTGCATGTGATAGGGAGCCACTAAAGTTTATTGAGTGGGGTGGGGTGGGGGTGGAGGACATTTTATTCCCAGTGCCTGGCACATAGTAGCTGCTTAATAAATGTTTCTTCACTGACTAACTGACAAAAAGGAATGCAGAGTACAAGGACTGTGGTGTCTTTTACATAAGGCCACATGCTGGTCTTGGTGGAAGGCTCAGGGCCTTTCTGCTTATAGCATTGCTTCCCTTCAGTTACCATTAGCATAAACCAGCAGTCAATCGAATGATTGAGGCTAAGACCTTTTCTGAAGATGTTGCCAGTTCCAGCTACACAGTCAATATAAATGGCTTCTCTTAATCAAATGTTTAGCCAATGAGAACCAGTTACAGAATGTATGTGCATGCTCCTCAGTCTCTCCAAGACACTTACTGTGAATCATCATGAGTCTCCTGGAAGCCAGCTTTCCTGCCTCTCTACACTGGGAATTGGCATCACCTGAGCACACTGAGGCATTTTTGTGCATGTACCAGTCCCTCTGTTACAACTGAACATCTGGTCTGAAAACATCCTCATTGCTAAGCACCATCGCAACAGCTCAACATCCATTTAATGATATTTCTCCCTTTAATTGTTTTTAATCACAGCAAAGGTAATTTAATGTTTTAAGTCTTGAAGTTTTCTGTAACCAGTGGATTGACTCTGTAGTTCATAATTTATGACATTATCTTTGTTTTTTGTTCCTTCTCCTTCTCACTGATTCTTTTTTTTGTCACATCCACAGAGATATATGAGCATAAAAATACAGAATTTTACTAGATACCCTAAAACACATAGAAAGTTTAAAATGTTTATGTTGATTCTATGTTTTTGACCTTTTACTCAAAACTGTCACTACTGACAGTATTAATAATGTGTGTATCATTTTTACTGTTCTCCCTTCCATTTCCTCCAGTGCCTTCCTCTATCGTCTTTTCTTGCCTTTTCAATCTTTTCCACTACATTGGCATCTTTTTCTCTTCCTCCTCCTCTCCTTCCTTTTCATTCTTTTTTTAAACTTTTATTAAGGAATTTTTAATTCAAAAGTATAGTAAGAACAAACATACCAGTATTCCCTCAACGTCTGTGGTAGAATCCCCCTCTATACCTTTTAGTCTCTGGGCAGGGGAGGAGAATTAGGTACATAGTCTAACTCAGTTACCGTATAGCATTAGCACCATCAAATTCCAAGTCCAAAAGAGGTCTCCATCTACTCCCCTCCCCCTTGCTTCCTGGGATCCTGGCTTTTTTAGGGGTTCCTTACTGGGTTGGTAATACCCAGTCTGGATTCTGAGGTCTCCATGGTTCTGATTCTTGGACTCCTCTCTCTGAACCTGGAACTTAAATGGATAAACAAAACAAGACCAACATCCCAAGCCCATTTCTTGGATCCTAACGAGGGAGGAACGAGTCTTTAGACCTCTCCTCAATTATTACATAATGCTACTAAATGAGTGAACTAGTCCTTCACCCCTGGACATTGCTGGAAGAGAGATGTCCTTCTCCTCTTCTTACAAACGTGTGCAAGTCTTTCCTATTCCCCCCCCCCAAAAACAAAAACAAAAACAAAAACAAGCCCAACAATCTTCCCCTTAAACCTGCTGCAGCCTCAAACTACCAACTTGTGTTTCTCCTTTGTTTATCCTACAAACTTCTTGGAAGAGTAGTCAACATTGTGATGGCATAACACTCATTGCTTACTCACTTCTCAACCTACTAAGGTCTTATTTCTGTCCCTAGCCCTTGAACACACCTACTCTTAAAAAGGTCACTAACAAATCCTTAATCTGCAAATTCAAAGGCCTCTTCTTAGTCCTAAACTTCTATGTCCTAACTGCAGTATTTGACACTGTTGATTCTTTTTTTTAAAAAGTTTTTATTGATGTCTTTTGTTTATTACATCATCATAGTTTTCCCCAGTATCCCTTCTACTCTTCCTCCCAGAGAGCTACCCCATATAACAAATAGTATTTTTTTTAAAGACAAAACCAATAAAAACATCAACAAACAACAAATCAAGGAAAAAGAAGTGGGAAAAAAATGTAACTGATCAACACATTAAAAAATTCCCAAAACATGCAATGTGCAACACTTGTGAACCTCTCCCCTCCACCAAGGAGTTTGTTCTTTTGAGTTATCCTTATTTTTCCATGATTTTGCAACAGACACTCCTGTTTTGTTTAAAACTACTCCTGTTTTGTTTTGTTTTTTGCTTGTTTGTTTTTTTGGAAGGCACGAATCTCTTTTAATCTAGCTTATTTTTTTTGCTTCTTTCACTGATTGCCTTGTTTTCCTTCCTCCAAATGTTGATGTTCCTCACACTTTGTTTTTAGCTCTCTTTTTATTTTTCTCTGTATTCTCCTTCTTTAGGTGAGAGTCTCCATATGCATGGGTGGGTAGATGGAATCTATCCTCTATAACCTCTATTTCCATACCTTTCAAGATTTTCGTAGCTAGTGAGTCTGTCCCAAGCTCCAGATCAGCATTTCCAACTATCATCTACATATTTTTACCAACTTATGTTATCTCGAACATGTCTAAAATAAAATCACACTAGAATATTACCTCCTTGAGCTCAAGGACAGTTTTTTGTTTTTTGGTTTTTTTTGCTTAGGCAATGAGGTTAAGTGACTTGACTTAATCACACAGCTAGTAAGTGTTATGTGTCTGAGGCTGGATTTGAACTGAGGTCCTCCTGAATCCAGGACCAGTGCTGTATCCACTGCACCACCTAGCTGCCTCTCAGATTTTTTTTTGTTTTTGTTTTTGTTTTTGTTTTTGTGTCTTCAGTTCCCAGCACTAGGTATTGTGCATTGTAGGTACTTAACAAATGTTTGATTAATTGAATGGAAATGAATTCAAGGCCCAACTTAAATGTTTCCTCCAAGGTCATCAATAACATCATCATCATCATCTTTAGCATTTATACAATGTTTTAAAATTTGCAAAGCACTTTATATATTTAACTCATTTGATCTTTTCAACAGCCCTGTGAGGTAAGTACTATTATTATCTCCACTTTACAGATGAGGAAACTGAGGTAAAGAGAGGTCATACAGCTAATAAATGTCTGAGGCGGGATTCAGACTCAGGTCTTTCTGACTTCAAATCCAGCTCACTATCTGTGTGCCACCTAGCTGTCATTAAACCTTTCTTGACTTCTTTTCTAACTTCCTTCTCCCCAAAATTAGAAATAATTTTTCCACACTCTGAAGTAACATACAAATTTATTAATTTTCTTCTCATTTTAGCTTCAGAATATACCTGAAGTTATGGTTATTTAGGAATACTTATTTGTATTAATGTTCATGGCTTATCTTTCTCTAGATTATATGTTCCCTATAAACAATATCATGTCAAATACTTCTTTATTTAGCATAGGACAAAACAAAACTCTATGTAAAGTCTCTGAGAGGGAAGGTCATCATAGGAGGTTTCTTAGTAGAGATGATATTTTTGGTAGGTTTCCCAGTTTGGGCAGGAATTCACCAGATGAAAAGCAAAAGAGAGGACATTTGTGGCATAGCAAACAGTGAGACTAAAGACACACAGGTGGGACAATGCAGAACAAGTCTGGGGAGGAGAAACATATCCTGGAGTGTGGTGTCCATGGAGGGGAGTGGTGTGAGATAATGCTGCAAAGGTAGAGCAGCTCCAGATGGAGGATGATCCTTGATACCAGGCAAAGGAATTTCAGCTTTACTAATTCTGCAATAGAGAGACCTGGAAGATTTTTGAGTAGAGGCATTCCATGACCAGATCTATGCATAGTAAAGGTTATTCTAGATGATATTCTGGTATGAAAGATATGTTAGAAAAAAGAGAGTGGAAGTGGAAAGACTGGTCAAGAAGTTGTTGCAGCAGTTCAAATGGCTAAGTGAGGCAAACCTGCATCAGGATGGTGGCAGAGGGAGTAGAGAGGAGGGAATGAATGTGTGAAAGGTTTCAGGAGGAAAATTTATAAGACTTGGTACCTGATTATATGAGAGATCAAGGAGAGCAAAGAATCAAAAATAGCTTTAAGATTTCAGTATGGAAAATTGAATCAATAGTGATGCCACAAATTAAAATAGTGAAGTCAGAGAGAGGAGCTGGTTGAGATGACAAGCTCAGTTTTGGACATGTGGAGTTTAAAGGTCATCTTAATGGAATGTCCCTTTAGGCAGATGGAGATCTGGGTCTGGCGCTCAGAAGAGAGGCAAGGCAAACATTTAACAAGCACTTGCTATGTGCTAGGCACTGTGCTGAGTGCTGAAGATACAAAAAGAGGCAAGAGATAGACCCTGCCCTCAAGGAGCTTACAATCCAAAGGAGGAAGAAAACACACAAAAAGAAGGTGAAAGGGAAAAGAAAGGGGGCTATTGGTGTTAATGTCTAGAGAGTCAGAGGTAGAGAAGAGAAGGGAAACAAGGGATGGCCTGAGCCTTTAACCAAAATGCAGGCCCCTGGAGGAAATCGCCAATGTGAGAAGAGGGCCAGCATGATGGAAAGGTGTGCCAACTGGCCATCCTTTATTCCCTTTCTGGCTCTGCTTCTGACTCTCCAGACTTTGCCACCACTCCTCAGCTACCTTTTCATCCTGGAGATTCAGAAGCAGATCCAGAATAGGAATGAAGGAAGGTCAGTCTAGAGACACAAGTTTAGGAGTCATCTCTGTGTTGTTGAGGTTGGTGTGAGAATGAATGAAATTAGTGAAGGAAAGAATCTAGATAAAAGAGAAGAGTGCCAAAAGTTGATTCTCAGGAAACAAACATTAAGGTAATAACCAATGGTATGGCCAGGACTAGGCCACAAATCTCCTTACTTGTTTTTTTTTTCCTTTATAGTATGTCTTGATATTTTCTGTCAATTGAAAGGAAAACAGAGTCATTACCCTCTGTCATGATTTTCATTTAATTTTTATCTCATCTACTTTTCTCCAGATGATCTTAAGGAAATTAATTAATTAATTCATTCATTCTATTTAAAATACTCTCTCAAGTAATCTTAATTCCAATATTACTAATATCTATAAATTAGAGTGTCTCTTATCTTCTTTATCATTTATTCTTCCATTTTAAAGATCCCTACTTTAAAAAGAAAGTTAAGGACAGTGTGAAGAGGAAAATTAGCCATAATACTGCAAAAACAGAGATGACCAAGTATTAATAGTCTTGTAATAGTATTTCCTAGGGGATTATTTCCAAATAGATTGTAAAAGCATGGGACCTGAAAGAGAATAATTTATCTTACCTGTGTATGAATTTTGTCAAGGAAAATAATGAAAACATCTATAGTTTGGCTGAAACTGAAATAACCCCTCTTCAGCCTCCAGAACCATCTCTATAAATATCTGCTTTCATTAACTTAAAAAATACATAGGACTAGTATTAAAAGCTTTGGGAAGTAAATAAGCTAGACTAAAAAGTTCTAGTAAATAATGTAATAACAATAACTAGCTTTAATATAGATTATTAAGGTCTGTAAAGCAGTTTACAGATGTCTTATTTGATCCTCATACTTATTATTCCCATTTTAAAGATGGGGAAACTGAGACAGAGAGAGGTTAGGTGATTTGTCTAGGGTTACACAGTTAGTAAGTGTTTGAGGCTCGATTTGAACTCTAGTCTTCTTGACTCCAGGTCCAGTGCTCTATTCATTACATCATCTTGCTGCCTCAGTTACCTAGATCATAGAAACTTAAAAAAAAAAACAAACAAACAAAACCAAACCAACCAATGAACAAACAAAAACAACAAAAAACCAATGAAGGCATATCTAAAAGCTGGCCCAAAGTACCATAGAATTGCCTTCTCTTTAATTTCTTGTATTGTCTATGTTTTTTTTAATCAAGAATTGCTAAAAATCAATAAACAAGAATACAATAATCACCATTAAAACTTCAGTAATCTTGTATTCCAGAAGAGGCAAGCTTTGGTTTGACTAAAAACAATTGATCTTTCATATATATATATATATCACCTTCATTTATTAATGTACACCTTTTTCTACAGCAATTTGGAATGCCGTTCTTTGTACACAAAGAAAAAAAGACAATAAAAAAGCAGTTCAGCAAAAGCAGTTGACACATTAACAGGATCTGAAAGTATATTTAATATTCCACATGCATATGTCATCCTCCTCCCGAACCTAAAAAATGGAAGAATGTGTATTTTCTCATCTTTTCTTCAGGGTCAAACTTGCTTATAATAATTACACAGCCTTCAGTTTCATTTTGTTGTGTTTCCCTTTGCATTATTATAGTCACTGTGTATACTACTTTCTTGCTTTTGCTTGCTTCACTCTTAATCAATTCATATAAATCTTCCCATCCTTCTTCATATTCTTCACATTGGTTGTTTCCATTACCTTCGGACCACAGTTTATTTAGCAATTCCCCAATTAATGGGCATCTATTTTGTTTACAATTTTTTGCTATCGAGAAAAAGGATGCTGTAAACACAGTGGTATATATTCAACCAGTCAGCAAACATTTATTAAGCACTGACTTTGTGAGAGGCACCATATGGTTAAGTTCTGGGGAAATAAAGAAGGCAAAAACACACTCTTTACTCTGAAGGGGCTCACATTCTAATGCTGTGTGTGTGTGTGTGTGTGTGTGTGTGAGAGAGATGTGGGGAACAACATGCAAACAAGTATGTACTTATATATAGGTGGTAAATGGGAGGTGATCTTAGAGTTCAGTTTTGGGCATATGGAGTGAAAGATGTCTGTGGGATTTCTGGGTTGAGATGTTAGTTCAGGAGAGACATTAGGACTAGACAAATAAATCTAAGAAACCTCAGCATATAGGTGATAGTTGAATCCATAGTTACTGATGAAAACATCAAGTAAAATAGTCTAAAAGGAGAAGAGAAGAAAGCCCAATACTGAGAGCCTTGGGAACACCTATAGTTAATAGGCATGACTTCCATGATGATCCAATGAAGGAGACTGAGAAGGAATGGTCAGACAGGTAAAAACAGAACTAGGAGAGAGCAGTGTCATGAAAATCTAGGGAGAAGAGAGTATCAAGGAAAACAGGTATTGACAATATCAAAGGCCACAGAGGTCAAGAAGGATGAGGAGTGAGAAAAGGCCATAGATTTGGCAATTAGGAGATCACTAGTAACTTTGGAGAAAGCAGTTTCAGTTGAATGATGAGGTCAGAAACCAGATTGCAGAGAGGTAGGAAGAGAGAGAGAAGAAAGGAAGTTGAGGAACTTGTTGTAGATGGCTTTCCCAAGGAGTTTAGCCCCAAAATGAAGGAGAGACATGAGGTGACAGTTAACATGGATGGATGAATCAAGGGAAGGTTTTTTTTGTTTTTTGTTTTCTTTTTTTTTTTTTGGCAAGGCAATTGGGATTAAATGACTTGCCCAGAGTCCCACAGCTAGTAAGTGTTATGTGTCTAAGGCTGAATTTGAACTCAGGTCCTCCTGTCTCCAGGGCTGGAGCTCTTTCCACTTCGCCATCTAGCTACCCCACAAGGGAAGGTTTTTGAAGACTGGGATGACATGGATATGTTTGTAGGTGGTAGGAAAACAGCCAATAGACACGGAAAGAATGAAGGTAAGTGAAAGAGTGGGGATGTTAGAGGGAACAAAATTCTGCAAAGACAGGATGGAATGGGATCACTTGTGCATGTAGAGGGATTTGACTTGGGTTACCTTTTTCTATGAGGTAGGTGAAGGAGGAGAAAATGGAAGGAAACCTCTTCTTCTTGCCATACCATCTTGGATGAGAAAGAGTTCTTGGCAAATGTCCTCATTTTTTTCAGTGAAGTATGAGGTAAGGTTTTCAGCTTGGAAGATGGGGAAAGTAGAAGCCATGAGTGATTTGAGGAGGGATGAAAAGGTTTAGGAGGCACTGTGGTAAGAGGTATAATAAGTCAATTAGGGAGGTGTAAAAAGAATTGCCTTGCCTTCCTGGGGGCCGAGTTGAGATTATGTATCATAAATTTATATGACCATTTATATATAACCAGTTTCATAGTTTTCTCCAGTTTTATTAAGTAGGTCATGTGTAGGAATGAAGGCTTGGTGGGAGTAATCTAAGACTGAGGCTTGTTAGAACAAGAACTTTGATAGGGATAAAGTGTCAAGAACTAGAAAGAAGAGGACTGTGTAGAGTTGAATTGGTTTACCAAGAGGTCAGTATGCAGAAGGGAGGGGAATTTCACTAGTGCAGAGGTGCCAGGTATTAGTTTTGAGACCATTAAGATGGAAAATATATAGTCCCTACCCTCAAGGTGTTTATAATCTGATGGAGATAATATGGCTTACATACAAATGGTTGAATACTCAGTAACCTCTCTTCCTTCAAGGTTCATTCAACCATATTTATCACCCAATCATGATTCTGGTGGCTCTTGTCTACCTACCTGCAAAACAAACTCTTTTCTTCCTCAATTAGTTCAGTGACTTTCTCACATTCTTTCTCTCCCTGCAAATTCTGCTCTCATAGGAGGAACTTTGATATAAACACCCTAACCTCATAGTTCCTGGACTTACTCATTTCCCATTACTTATTCCTCAACCTACTTAGCCACATACAAAAATAGTCATACCTTTGACCTTATCATCACACACAAATGCACCATTTCCATTTTCTTTGGCTGAGACTCCCTTATTTGATCAAAATTTGTTGTCATTCAACTTTTTCCTCTGCCTTGCAATCACAAAGCTTTTTCTTCATGCTTATAACTTTCAATCTCTTTACCCTTCATTTCCTTCTCAAGCCATCACCCTTGTACTGGTTAAATTCTTCTCCCTTCCACATATTGACTTCTTGGTGAACCAATTCAACTCTACACTGTCTTCTTTCTGATTCCTTGACATTTTATCCCTATCAGTGATTTTCCATTTCTCTTATCTCTTCTCTACCTTTGTCATTATTTCAACAAGTATTTTGCTGAATAAAGATTTATTAGATACTCCTGATTTTCCATTCATTGTACCTTCTCAGCCTACCTTTCTTTCTCTCTTTCTATTATCTCCCTGATTTTTCTCCTTTTGTTTTCTTTTCCCTTGTTTTCCTTCACCTTTCCTTCCTCTTTGCTCTCCCTCTCTCACCTTATTCATCCCATTATGAAGCATGTAACATTCTTCACAGTAGGTGCTTAAATTTTATTGAATTAAAGTATTTGTTGGTTAGAAATATTTGGGTTATGTCTACATGATTCTATCAGACCCAACAAAACAAAAGTTTTAGTTTTGTCAATAAAGGCAAATTGTCCTAGTAGAGCAATCTGATTTGATTGTCAAGATGGACTAGATAATAGGACCAGGCATTTTGAGGTCTGGGTATTTCTCTCAACAACCAAATTGGATCAACCTTGTGACAAATTCTGTTGATCTATTAGTAACTGAATTGCAAATGGCTAACCAGGGGACTTAATGCATTCCCAGATAAGGTTTGGAATTCCAAAACAAAGCTCAGTCCAAAGAAGGATGGAGCACCACAAGACAGGACACAAGGTAGGAGTCAGCAGAGACAAAATAAAGCAAGTCTTCTATATTGGAGGGAAATATTCACAATAAGAAGGGCAGCAGGGGATGATGGAGAAAGATCAGGTCTGTTGGAGACCTGGTAGAAGAGGCTCCAAAAACAAGTAGAGAGTTAGTAGGGAGTCTGGACCTGTGGTGCAGATGAAGGTTTGGGAACTTGTGCTTATTCATGCTGGAGGGAACACCTGGGGATCTGGGGCTTGCTGATATTCAAACTCCCTAATGTGGGAAAAGGGGCATCCAGCCGTGCTGCTGGCCTTCCTTTGAGGTGGTGAATCAAGGGATCTCAGATTTCCCCCAGTGGTTTCTTAGACAGGTAGGGAAGGGAGGCTCCTGAAGTCCTTATATTTGTCCCCTTCTTAAATTATGGAACCTCTTTGACTGTTGTGAGCTATTTTTCAATTGGAGAGTTAGTTAGCTTACATGGTTTCATCTAATGTTATCCATTTCATCTGCTAAGAAGCTATTCAATTTTACTTTCTTAAAAACGGCAGTAGTTCATGAGTGACAATATAAAAATCATAGGAAAAATGCCATAATATTTCTGAAAGAAAATATTTGATTGTAGAATTAAAATGCATCTTACAACATTTGACAGAAGTCAATAAAACCTTGGGCAGAAATAAATATGCGTACTGGCAGAAGTACTTTTATAGTTAGTCTCTGGCTCTGGAACACACAAAAGGAAAATTCTGCTTTTAGTTTTTCAATCTTATTTCAGTTCTAAAATTCAGCTAACCTTAAGTGAACCAATATTCTAGAGCACACCTTCTTAACAATTGTACTTTTCCTTGTGAAGCTGAAAGCATAATTTGTCCTAAGATTTTTTTTTCATTTGTTTTTGCCTAAAGGAAAATAGATTGTATGTTTTGAATCAGAAGATATTTAGTATTTGGTGGGGGGAGTAGAGGGACACTAAGGAATGCATTTGTATTAGGAAAAGATGTGCTTTGTTGTATACTTGGCAGCATACAACTACAATTCAGTGGTGTATTTGGTCCAGTAAAAATTAGCTTTAGGAAGATGCATATCCTATAATTAAAATGTGCAAGGCATGGAAAACTCAGAGGCATTTAATAGTCTATTGAACCTCTGTATTTAAAAAAAAAAATCAGTCCTACATAAGTAAGAGAGCATTAATCAATTGTTTATTACATATTTACTGAGCAGCTCTGGCACAGTGAATAGAGAGCAGTTGAGGCACCAGATGTTGTGCCCGGTTAGTTCAGTTTCAATGGTGGAATGAAAGGAAGCACTTACAAGCCATTTAACATTTAATAATAGAAAGTTTAATTAGCCATAATATAACTAGGATATGTAGCAAGGATGCACTAGTACTTAGTTTACATAGACATGCCCCTCCCGTCCCCAGGCTCTATCTCCAGATGGAAAACATTTGGTCAGTAGAGCCCAAAGGGGTGACTTCACTACTCAAGTGAGACCTACATTACCAGGAAGCTATATAAACACAGCTCAAGGCCACCAAAAAGCCCCTGTCAAGGGAGGCACCGCTTGAGTCTTTTCCCATCCCCATACCATGTCCTGGATTTATAGCCTTTTCCTTATTCAGATGATGGTGGAGGTGAGGTGATTCTCATATATCTCTGTCTATCTATCTATCTATCTATCTATCTATCTATCTATCTATCTATCT